>NW_017670504.1:150837-333676 GCF_001879085.1 Nicotiana attenuata | reverse complement strand
ATATTGGTTTATATTATTCAATCCTGCGGTTAATTATTTAATTGCTTGATCACCAATTGAATACTATCTACGAATCTAGAGTTAAACTCGAAAGTGGGAATTCTAGATTGCATATAGGATTGAGTAGAGCAAGTTCTTGAACCTGGTCCTCGGGGAACGGATTCGCGGTTAGGATAGACATATACCTAATTGCCTTGCTTGGTTAATTTACAAGAAATATAAATGCGTTCTTGTTGATTCTAATTCCATAGACATATAGGTGTTAGGTTAGCTTGAATAGGCGAGTAAGGACTCGACAGATTCTTATGAGCAATATTAACCCTGTCAACCAATAAACTAGATAAATTAGTTAGTCAATTCAATTGAAGAATACAATAGGAATGTTAGATAGCCCATAACCCTAGATCGTTTTCATTACATTGATATCATAAAAATCTGCTCTTTCTCTCTGTTAAAAGTTCATTATATATATTTTTTTATTTTAATTAGTTTAGAATCAAATACATCTAGGTTTAATTCTTGTTTAGATAATCAGGATAGTCTAATTTAGTTAATAGTTAATCACAAGTCCTCGTGGGATCGACATCCGACTTTTAGTCACTTTATTACTTGACGACCGCGTGCACTTGCGTGAGCGTTTGGCCGCAACAATAGGCGAGTAAGAACTCGACAGATTCTTATGAGCAATATTAACCTTGTCAACCAATAAACCAGATAAATTATTTAGTCAAGTCAATTGAAGAATACAATAGGATTGTTAGATAGCCCATAACCCTAGATCGTTTTCATTACATTGATATCATAAAAGTCTGCTCTTTCTCTATTTAAAGTTCATTATTTGTTTTTATTTATTTTAGTTACTTTAGAATCAAATACTTCTAGGTTTAATTCTTGTAAAGATAATTAGGATAGTCTAATTTAGTTAATAGTTAATCACAAGTCCTCGTGGGTTCGACATCCGACTTTTAGTCACTTTATTACTTGACGACCGCGTATACTTGCGTGTGCGTTTGGGAGCAACAAGTTTTTGTCAGAGCCGCCGTGGCGGCCGGGTTTCATCTTTTCTTCCACAAACTCAATAATTTTTATGTTTCTTTGTATGATTTGTTGTTTTGCTACCATGTCTATGTGGAGCTAAATTTCACGTTCTAAGGTTGTGGTTCTTTCATGACTATTGTTATTCGAATATTGATTTTGATTTCTTACTTTATCATATTGGTTTATTTATTCAATCCTGCACTTAATTATTTGATTGCTTGATCACCAATTGAATACTATCTACGAATCTAGAGTTGAGCTCGAAAGTGGAAATTCTAGATTGCATATAGGATTGAGTAGAGCAAGTTCTTGAACCTGGGCATCGGAGAACGTATTCGCGGTTAGGATAGACATATACCTAATTGTCTTGCTTGGTTGAAATACAGGAAATATAAATGCGTTCTTGTTGATTCTAACTCCATAGACATATAGGTGTTAGGTTTGCTTGAGTAGGCGAGTAAGAACTCGACAGATTTTTATGAGCAATATTAACCCTATGAACCAATAAACCAGATAAATTAATTAGTCAAGTCAATTGAAGAATACAATAGGATTGTTAGATAGCCCATAACCCTAGATCGTTTCATTACATTGATATCATAAAAATTTGCTCTTTCTCTGTTCAAAGTTCATTATTTGTTTTTATTTATTCTAATTAGTTTAGAATTAAATACTTCTAGGTTTAATTCTTGTATAGATAATTAGGATAGTCTAATTTAGTTAATAGTTAATCACAAGTCCTCCTGGGTTCGACATCCGACTTTTAGTCACTTTATTAGTTGACGACCGCGTATACTTGCGTGTGCGTTTGGGAGCAACAAGTTTTTGGCGCCGTTGCCGGGGACTTGGAAATTAGCTATTTTTCTAGATTAGACTTTTAGTTTTTTTTTTTTGTATATACTTTTATTTTTACAAATATTTGATATTTTTCTCTTAGTGTGTTCCTAGTTCTCTCAGCATGACATCTGGGGATGAAATATACGGAGGTAAGGCTATTGATGAAGACTCTTGGTTGACAAAAGACTTTTATGGCTCGTATTTTTGGTCTTGTCATGACCTGACTTCTTGGAGATCTGAATTTGAATATGGGAGTAAGGGTTGGTATTGGGACGTATATTCTCGATTAGGCGAATATGCGGAACGACGTTGTCTTCTGACAACGTTGGTGAATGATTGGTCTAAGGAGGGAGATGATCTTGCACATAAAATTGATAATTTTGGCTTGGCTGTACATAACTTAGATGCAGATTTGAGTGCAAAGGTTGATGCGTGTAATGCATAATAATTTAATAATGAGTTGTGTGAAACTGAAAAAAATCTTCTAGACCAAATTGAGGAGCTAAAACGAGAATATCAATCATTAGACCATGTTTTTCTTGAGGATGCCAATGTTGAGAAGAGTGATCTAGAGTCATATGAGGGAGTAGATAACATTACCTTGGGAGACTTGAGTGTGTGTATATATGGATGTAAATAGTAGTAAAATTCATGAGTTAGGGCGCATTAGACCTCATTCCAATCATTTTTCCACATTGTGTTTAGATAGTGAGATACTAATCAAGCCATCTGAGCCTATAGAGGAGTCAAAAGGTGAGGATGAGAGTGCCTATATTCTTGAATTTGTTGTGCCAGAAAGCAAAAATTATATTCCCCATCTAAAGGCCATGAAGTGCAGAGTGAAAAAATTATTACTTGGCCTTGTTATCATTGTAGCTCCACCACTGGAACATAGCCGCAGACTGGATGCCATGTTAGGGGTACAATTCATAAGTTCAAGGTGGAGGCAAAAAGTGATTTACGTCGTGCCACGACGTTAAATGAGGCGCTTGTTGGGAGGCAACCCAGCTTTACTGCTTTCTTTTATTTTTGTTTGTTTAATTTATTTTTATTATTTTGTAGTATTATTTTTGTGTTTTGTAGGAGTAGGAGCATAGAGTCAAAACCAATAGGCATGTGCAAAAGCGTGCAGGTGGTTGAAACTAAGTGTGAGATACCCGCACAAGGGATCATACCTGGGAGAAGTCTGAGTATCCCGTGAGCTGCTAATTCTTCGGCCTTTGGCCTACCAGGGAGTCTCTTTTACCCTCTTGTTATTTTTAGTGTGCATTGAGGACATTGCACAATTTTAAGTGTGGGGTGAGGAGATTGTCTGGGTGATTTTCTGTGCTATGTTAGCTTAGTTATAGTACTCGTTCTTAGTGTAGTAATTTTTTTAAAAAAAAAAAAACAAAAAACAAATCAAAAAATTTGGACTTTTCCTGGCAATGGATTTTGTGGACAGCTTTCTTGAGGGATTAAAGTCTAAACAAAAAATACAGAAATATATCTTTTAGCTTTTTTTAGGTAGCAATAATCCCCCATGGTTTTTCTTTGTGCAACGGTTCTTTTCCATGGGATGTAGTTTGAACCGGGTAGTAGTATTTTTTATTTTTTATTTTTAGAGTAGATTAGAATTTAGAGAATAAATGGAGGAAGAATGATGAACCTAGGCGCCCTTGACTTGTTTGATAGTAGCATATTTAGGCTTTGGCATGTGTAGTATCTTCCCTATGATTTGAAATTATTGATGATGTCTTGCTTAGTTGGATAGCATGTCTTGTGATGCCTATGTCTCGTTTTCTTGACTTATGTTCACTTTGTGCTTCATGCTTAATATCTTGTGGATCCGTGAATACTTGCATTTGTTTGAGAGTCGGAATGAGACCGTTCTTAGTGAGTCATGTGTCATGTGTGGTGAGGTTTTTGTATAGTATATGTATTGTACTTGTGTCTAGAACTTGCCCGGTATGTGAGTTGAAGCGAAATTTTAGGTGATGTTCGGTTTGAAATGTTATTTTAGGCTTTCTTTGATCTTTTTTGAGTTTTATTACTTATCACAAATAAAATTTATCCCTAATTAACCCTTTTGAGCTTATTGACTTTTATTTGGCACCCACATTACAAGCCTATACCCTTTTTATTCTTAATTGACATTGTTTTGATCCCTTTTCCTCTTAAAGCACTTTAATTGTGAGATGAGCACTAAAAGAAGTAAGAAGGAACTAAGTGTGGGGTGGCTTTTGAGTGAAACCAATAAAAGGAAGAAAGGTGCACTTGTTTTGTAAAATAATACACCACTAGCAGAAATTGAAAAAAAAAAGAATAATCTGAAGGAAAAAAAAATAGAGATGAATACATTGTTGCCTTGTTCCTGCTAGTGGGTATGAATTAATGTAGTGCTTAAAGAAGAAGGGAGCATTTTTGGGATGATATTGTTTGTGAAAGGGAAGTGGATTGAAGAATTTATGCTTAAAGTTGATTATGTGGTGTGTTAAAGTGCTTAGCAGGGTTAGTCACTATTCCTAAATATATCCTACCTGTCCCTTAGCCCACATTACAACCATGAAAAGACCTAATTGATTTTAGATCGAGTGAGCCTACATTAGTAGAGATTTACATTAAGGGCAAGCCTATGGTACCAATTACATGCATGTGACTTCTTTTGTGAGAGTGAGTGATTTTCTTTGATATATGTGAGCATGAGATTCGAATGTGTGGATTGATTTTACTCTCTTTGCTTTTGTTGTGAGGGCACATGGTTACACGAGGGATAGGTAACATTATTAGCTCTCTCTAT
Organism: Nicotiana attenuata; assembly: GCF_001879085.1. Classification (NCBI taxonomy): domain Eukaryota; kingdom Viridiplantae; phylum Streptophyta; class Magnoliopsida; order Solanales; family Solanaceae; genus Nicotiana; species Nicotiana attenuata. The sequence goes on along the minus strand of NW_017670504.1, from coordinate 329,022 downwards.
AATTTTGGGTGTTCAAGCCACGAGTACATTGTGACATTGAGTTGGTTTGTGAGGCTAGGATTGTTATGAGCATGTTGTCTTTGTCTGAATATTTTTGAAGTTGGCATAAGAAAAAGGGAAGTGTATGTGATTGCATATGCTAATGTTTAATTATTGCTATCAACCATGGTCATTGGTGTAGTGTGCCTCAATTGTGTAAAAACAAAGTGCACAAGGATAGTGTGAATTGTTAGTTGACTCGAGCACGAGCACAGTTCTATGAAATACTATGGGTCAAAATAAAAAAGAAATCCAACACGTATACAACACATAGTTTTAGATTATGGCACTGACTCCATTGTCATTCTAATGACAGTACTCTGCTTCGTCGTCCGGCTCCTCATAAATGACGTTAGGATCGGCCGGCTCATCCTCGGAATCTCTGTGTGGTCGAGAAAACAAGATTTTAACTCCAACTCATACAGAAACCACCTCATACATATTTCCGCAAGTGTCACACTTAGGGGTCTTCATAGAAATACAAAAAAATCGAACCAAATCGAAAACGAACCAAATCGACCGAAAAATCAATACTTTCTTGGTTTGGTTTTGGTTTTAACAAAAATAACCGAAAAAAATTCAAACCAAATTGACTATAGAAGTAGCTATTTAAAATTTATTAACACACACACACATATAACGACTAAAATATCCCTAAGATATTGACCGACTTTTATACCCTTAATTATTTATATTACAAGAAGCCATAAAAAAGGACATAACTGAAAATACTACATGTTAAGACTAAGAGTTGTAATAGAATAAGATTTAATTGTGAAAGAAAGCAGAATTATAAACGAAATAAGAATTAATTTTGGAGCAGGTGCCTACTCATCACGTAAGAAGAAGTGATGAGAATTAGCAATGTTTTTCATGTTTGTTTGGTTACGTTCACTCCAAACAATATATGTCCAAGAAAGTCCAGGAGTCTCTACCTTAATATAAGACCTATATTATTTATCTTTTTTTGAAAAATCGGTGGCTTCCCAAACTCTCCAAATTCAATAAGAACAAACACGAGTATCAATTACCATACTTACAAGCGTACATTCGTGTAACGACCCGGCCGGTCGTTTTGAGAGTATTAGCCCCGATTCCCTATTTATTGCTCCCTCTGTTTCATTTTATGCTTACTCGACTTGCCGGGGTGCTTGGTGTCGGGTTCGGGAGAGTTTCGGAGTGGAATGGGACACATAGTCCCTAAGTTTGGAGTTTGTGTTGTAAGAGTTGACCGTAGTTTGACCTGTGTGAGGACGACTCCGGAATGGAGTTTCGTCGGTTCCAATAGCTCCATATGGTGATTTTGGTCTTAGGAGCGTGTCCGGATGTTGATTTGGATGTTCGTAGGTCATTTCAGCGTTATTTGGTGAAAGTTAGAAAATTGGAAGATTTTTGAGAAGTTTGACCGGGAGTGGACTTTTTGATATCAGGGTCGGATTCTGATTCCGGAAGTTAGAGTAGGTCCATAATATCAATTATGACTTGTGTGCAAAATTTGAGATCAATCGGACTTGATTTGATAGGTTTCGGCATCGGACGTAGAAGTTTGAAGTTTCAAAGTTCATTAGGCTTGAATCGATGCACAATTCGTGTTTTTAGCGTTGTTTGATGCGATTCAAAGGTTTGACTAAGTCCGTATGATATTCTAGGACTTCTTGGTATGTTTGGTTGAGGTCCCGGGGGCCTCGGGTTGATTCCGGGTGGTTAACAGATTAAATCGGAGTTGTGTTAGATTGCTGAAGCTTGGCAGTGTCTGGAGCAATGGCACCTGCGCACCTTGGCGCCGCAGAAGCGTGAGTGAGTCAGGCCAGCTAGGATCGCAGGTGCGAAGGAAGAGCCACATCTGCGCATCCACATATGCGGGGGTGTGATCGCAGAAGCAGATGAGACAGTCTGGGCTATGGTCGCAGAAGCGGAAGGCTCTCCGCAGAAGCAAGCTCGTAGGTGTGAGCCCTAGTCCGCAGAAGCGGGATTTCTGGCCTTATGTGGAATCCGCACCTGCGATGGATTTTCCGCAGGTGCGACTGGGAGCCCACAAATGCGAAATCGCTGGGGCAGAAAAGGCTAAGTTCGAGGGTTTGATTTCATTATCCATTGTTGGACCTAGAGAGCTCGGATTGAGGCGAAATTTCGAGGGTTTTTCAGAGGAAACATGTGGGTAAGGATTCTTGATTTTTTTTTATTAGGCGGAATACATACGGAGACACTTAAAGTTGGTTCCATTTTTCATTTAGACACTTAAACTCGGGCTAATACCCATTGAACACCTAAACTCCTTTAAAAGTGTACCATTTAGACACATTTAGATGACATGACAAAATGTGTGTTTTCCACTCTCTTTGAGCGCGTCCACTACTAAAAAAAATTAATTTTTTTTTCCTGTCGCTCTCTCTTGTTTTTTTCCTTTTACTCTGGTTTTCCTTGAAAAGGACTACCTTGCCGGAAACTTTCACGATCGGTGGCAAGCCCACATCTTCTCCACCAGAACATCACCACCAAGAAGTTAACTTCCAAAAAATCTCATTTGGTTTCTCCAATCTCCACCCAGTTACAACAACATCATAATCAACTGCAATTTTTGTTGTATGATAATAGAAATGCATGTTTAAACTGGTAAATCAGAAAATTTTGGGTGAGATTTTTAATGTAACCGTAGAGTAAGCAGAAACTTAGTGGAAAATCAGGACAACTAAGTTGGAAAGCATCGCTAGTGGGTGCAATCGAAGGGCCTTAATTGGTAACAAAACAGCATATGAGCTTCACCAGATTTAGTTTTTCTCCATTAATGGAGTTTCCTTCTGGGTCAGATGTGATTGTACAAAATCTTTTCTATATCAATTAGACTCCTCAATTTCTGCTCAAGAATCCCATTTTAACACCGGAGGCAACTGATTTTTAAGGACTTTAAGAAAAATTTACAGAAAAATTGAAAAAAAAAATCAGGAGAGAGAAAAGAGATTTGGTTGGGGGGGGGGGGGTATTGAGGAAGACAGCTTTTTGTTCTTCTATATAGTCGTACTTCTTTTTCCCTTATTATTTGGAATAAAAAATTCACACGCCATTGTCTCATTGGTTGTTTTGCTGGGTCTGCCGCGTGTAAAATGCACGCGTTTCATATTTTGGATGTGTCAGCTAAATGTGTCTAATTGGTACACTTTTAAAGGAGTTTAGGTGTTCAATAGGTATTAGCCCGAGTTTAAGTGTCTAAATGAAAAATGGTGCCAACTTTAGGTGTCTCCGTATGTATTCCGCCTTTTGATTAATATCCACTAATACATCGTTAATTTTATCATTTAATTAGTGATTTGAGGTAGAAAATCGGAAAAAAATTTGAGAAAAGTTCTTAGGCCGATTTTTGGGGTTTTGATCGAGATTTTGGTATTGGATTTTGAGTAATTTTGGTATGGGAGGACTCGTGGTTGAATGGGTGTTCGAATTTTATAACTTCTACCCGATACCGACACGTGGACCGCGGTCGACTTTTTGGGGCGATTTTTTAATTTCTTGTTAAAGTCTTGATTTCATTAATTATATTAATTATATTTATATTTATAGTATGAAATTGCTTTTGGCAAGATTTGGGTCATTCGGAGTCGGAAAGTCGAGGAAAAGGTATTCTTATTGATTGATTGAGCTTGGTTCGAGATAAGTGACTTGCCTAACCTTGTGTGGGAAAAATCCCCTTTAGATTTGGTACTTTTGTAACAATTTGTGATATGTGAGTGCCGTGTATGCGAGGTGACGAGTGCATACACAGGCTAATTGTTGGAAATCCTGTTTTAACTAAATAGTAACATGTTATATCTTAAATGAGTTATCCCAGTATGTGTAGTTATCATGTTTAGCCTAATATTGCATGTCTACGTGTCTTAATGCTTATTTAAAATCTGCAGCATGCTTAGTTGAATTCTTGTTTTTCCTTGATTTTTGTATTTAGCCTTTAACTGTAGGATTTCTTGTTGTGAATTCGTTGTTCCATCGGTTACGAGCTATGTATTTACTTTGGGACTACGAGGCAGTACCTTGGGAGCTCCCTTGTTGCATATTTACTTTTGGGACTACGAAGCAGTACCTCGGGAATTCCCCTGTTGCATATTTACTTTTGGGACTACGAGGCGGCACCTCGGAGCTCCCCTGTTGAGTATTTACTTTTGGGACTACGAGGCAGTACCTCAAGAGCGCCCCTGTTGTTTATCTCTATATGCTGTGTTGTTACCTTCCTGTAACTTCTCATTGTTAAATTCTCAGTCTTTTCATTATATTACTATATCTTCTGCCTTGATTATTATATTCCAGTAAGGCCCTGACCTGATCTCGTCACTACTCTACCGAGGTTAGGCTTGGCACCTACTGGGTACCATTGTGGTGTACTCATACTACTCTTCTGCACATCTTTTTGTGCAGATACAGGTAGCTCCTACCAGACCCGGTATTAGTGAGCCAGTGAGCACGTGGAGACTTCAAGGTATATCTGCCAGCGTCCGCAGACCTCGGAGTCCCTCTCTATCCTTTTATGTTGTTTTTTCGCATTTTCTTAGACTCTGATGTATAGAGACACTTATCATTTCTCTTAGAAGCTTGTGACTTATTCCTACCGGGTTTTGGGAGATGTTATACTCGAGTTTTTTGTTTCACTTGTACATGCCGAGCGGTAGTTTGTAGTATGATATATATCTGTGAAGTATAGTCATTATTTCTTTTATTATTTCAGTTATTCCGCAATTGTTAGGTTTACCTAGTCTTAGAGATTAGGTGCCATCACGACATCCTACGGAGGGAAATTGGGGTCATGACAATTCGAATGGCCACCTAAAATACCTTGAATATAGATTCTACATGAAGGAAGGCTTACTCCTACCTTGTTGGAGATCAAGGGTTTATGCTAAAATTCCTGAGAAGTAAGCACAATTTTGACTTGGTTCATAAATACGCAAGACATCAACCAGCCAAGTGATGGAATAAATTAAAGTAAGTTGAAACAAGAACGTGAGTTACGCTGGCATTCCAAACGAGAGACGAGAAGAGTAAGATCCTGCAATTTGGACTCATTCTCTGTAGCATTGTGGCTTTGAAATATTCATAAGGTTAGTCGCAGTTCACTTTTAATGAATAAATAATAAGTAGACAAAGGAAAACTTTTGCTGAATGAGTCTCATTTTGAATAGGAATCGATTGCATCGTCTTTGATACATATGAACTATAGCCACAAAATTAAACAATGATTTCACTCAAGTATGTGTCATATGATCACGCCCAATTATGCCTTATAAAAAGGACTAAGCGATCGCTGCAAATATAATCCGATTTACAAGTCCGGAGTCGAATCCCACAGAGAACTAAGGTTTAGCTACAGCTGTTCACTATCACCAAGAAGACAAGCTTGAACAAATCCTAACTTATAGATATTAAGATTCTTCTTTTTAACTAATTAACTAACAAATTAAAATAGTAAATTAACAACTAACGATACTGAGGGTTAGAGAAAAGATTAAGGAGGTCTACAGTTATGATTTCCCCAATTGTCGGAATCCTTCCCGCTATGTCTTCTATAATTTCGCCTAAGTATTCTCTACCGATCATGAGAACTCTTATTACCGTAAATCTCTCCCGAGTAATTACGACAATTTACCAGACGCACTCTCCCGAGCTACACTAGCTGGCTTTTAATACAGCTCACTTCAGATCGCACCCAAGGCTTCGTTATCCCTAATCCCACTTTTAAACCCACGGTTATTGATCCCTCATATATTTTGGGAGTGGTGTTGTTCAACAACTACCTAAATATGCACTCTCTCCCGAGTTATGCATACTAAATAGGCATAGCTAATTGAGAGCTCTTCAACCAACCACAATATAAACGTAATTGAACAAATAGAGAAAAGCTATGGCTAAATTATATAAAAACATAACAAGAATTTATCCTACAAAAGGTTCTATCAAACTCTAGATAACAAATTAGCTATTCATAATAGTATGTAAAACTACAATACTAAAAGTCATAACCAACAATGAAAAATAGGAAGAGGAAGGACAAACTCGTAGAAGAATTCTCCGCCTTGCTCCCAATGTGTTCTTGCCTCCAAGGGTGTTGTCTAACCCTAAAGTAGTGTCTCCTGCCTCCTTAGGTCTAATTTGCGTCCAAAATATGTCCCCTCCCCTTTCTTGGCCGGCTTCCTTGGTTTAATATAGGGTTTAGGGCTTAAAATCCCGTGTTTTGCACATAAGTCCCTGAAATTTCCGCCTCTTGCCGCGGTTTTGCCGCGGTCGCGGTGGAACCGTGGCCAAACATGCCCTCTGATTCTTCAATTGTCCGCGACCATCTTCTACCGCGGTGGAACCGCGGTTTTTCACCCTGTTCCGTTTGGAATTTGAAAAAACGTAAAACGTGAAAGCTGTAGCCCTTTGAGTAGCTTTCCAACCATATATTGTGGAGCCCAAATGGAGTTCTGAGCAAAAAGTTATATCTATTTTACTAGACAGTGCGCAATATGCCTCCTCAAGTCTTCGTTCGTACTTAATTATCAAATTTGACCCCCGAACACAATCCCGACTTAATTTCTTGAGCTTTTACTCAGACTTCAAAGCTTCAAATCACTTAAATTCATTCCATAACATCTATATAGCTCGGAATCACACCTACAAGGCATAAAATACACAATTAGTGCAAAACACTAGCGATTAAAGCGCAAATTCAATTAAAGTGCAGTAAATTAGAGTGTAATAAGCGACTAAAATACGTAATTATAGCCTATCATCATCATACAATGTCATTCTTCTATTAGTATATCAGGGATCTATTAAATATTAGACTTTAGTTTCAACATTTAACGAATGTATTAAATCATACTTGTATTTTCCAACCGCATGTATTTATATGTAGACTGTTATATTAGATTTGCTAATAGTTTTTTGTCGTATCAATTTTCAGGATAAAAAGTTTTGCAAGAATGAAATTGAAGAATTTTCTAGCGATAACATGTGTTTTTTTAAATATTTATATGGTTAAGAATTTTAAATTTTTTACAAATTTTTTTAAGTTATAATGCCATGGAATGCAGAAATAACTAAATGACTTTTTATTTTCTGTTTTCTCTATTGTTAATGTATCTTAAACAAATTGACTTCCATATACTCAAATCATTAAATATTAGGTTACATCTAATTTGATTGATAGTTTTCTTTTGCTTAAGTACAAGAATCTATTTCATGTTTAAATTAATTTATTTTAATATTAATCGAGTTCTTAAATTATTTATCACTATTTGATTTAATTATTATCAATATATCTTGGTAAATGATAGATTTCACAAAGAGAAATTGGTTTGATAGTGTTAAGTTGAAAATGTACTCGATGGAACATGTGTTTGGTAGTGTATGTCTCATATTTAAGAAAAAATCGATAACCGAAAAAACTAACAAAAATAGAATCGATAAAAAGACGGCTTAACTGATTTGGTTTGATTCCAACATTTGAAAAACCGACTTACTTGGTTTGGTTTCTTTTTAGGAAAAAATCGATTGAAACTCGAACCATGAACACCCCTAGTTACACTAACATAGAATATTAATTGAAGTGTTATTCCTCTTTAAAAGGGTAGCTCGGTGCACGAACTCGTGTTATTCCTCTTTAAAAGGGTAGCTCGGTAGCTCGGGTCCGACACTTAAGTGTTATTCCTCCTTATTCTAAATGATTTTAGTTATAAAATATTAACCTCTGGCACTTAAAGACTCCTAAAGTAATACTCTTTCTGTTTCATATTAAATGGGATACTTTCCTTTTTAGTCTGTTCCAAAACAAATGATACATTTCTAAATTTGGAAATAATTCAACTTTAAACTCTTTCATTTTACCCATTTACCCTTAATGAGAAACTTTTATTGCCACACAAATGTCATTGACCCACAAACTTTTTACCCCTTAAGCTTTTAAGACCACAAGTTTCAAAAGTCTTCTTCTTTTTTCTTAAACTCCGTGCCGAGTCAAATTACCTGATTTAATATGAAACGGAGGGAGTATTAATTATTGGGGTCCTTTGTATCGTACAAAAATTACGGTAATTTTGGTTCTCTTTTTTCCTTTGTATCTTACGAATCCTAAACCTAAGTTGGCATTAATTGTTAGGTCTTCTTTTTCCGTTGTATCATAGGCAATTTGTTACGAGAATTCTAAATCCAAAGTGATATTAAAGAATCCGACCTTATTTACAATACTTCGGCTATTTTGGTTCTTCCAAAAAAAAATATATTCACAATGACTGTTACACCCTATGTTTTCGTACGTAAAATACATCGTAAGTCAGTTGATGTATACTCGGAAAGTAGATCATCTTTGAAAGTACATAAAGTAAGTTAATCATATTACTTTGGAGGTTACAAATATTTAAGACCCTTAATTGCAAGTACCAAGAGGGTTGGAACGTTTAGAAGCTAAACAAATCGAAGAAAATAAGTTTCGTCGAAACGGCAAGTTGGGAATGTTATAACCCGTACTTTTGGGGTGATACTAGGGTGATTAACATGATAAGGAGGTGATATTATGAGATATTTTAGTCGTATTATAGTTGTGTGTTAAGTTTTAAAGTCAAACGAGTTAGGAAACAAAAGTCGACAAAAGTTGTCGCAAGTTACGTACATAATTTTACTTAAAATTTAGGTCTAATATTACTGAGCTTTTCTCTCAATATAATTGGAATTACGGGGTGATCCAACCACCAAATTGAATACCTATGAGTCTAATTTTCAACTCATTAAATCGTTCATCGATACGATGTCGCAGTGGAGAGATATTCGCGTTTTCTCAAGACTGCACAAGCAACTCCCTTTGGGACCCACAAGGTCGGTTGAAGTTTATCTTGATATATAAAGTTGTAGCCTTCGTCTCTAAGGCCCATTTAGACCCAAATTTGACCTAAAAAGTCTCTCTAAAAATCCTTAATACATCCTTAGGATTTTGAAGCAATTCCATCATCCGCAACTCAAAATCAAGACGCGGACTCATCAACGCGATCCTTACGACATAGTTTAGACTTTGCCATCCTCCTTTCTCCTTATAACTCATGTTTTGGAAAGAGCTTCATGGCTAAGGAAGCTTTTCACCTCTATATTTTAGTTATACAAGCTTAAGTAAGGTGTGGATCAACGGGAACAAGGCTTGGAAGCAAGAACACAAGAGGTATATAGGATTTTGGTTTCATTTTCGGCATGATTTGGTTTAGCTATGTTTTATCCTTTCCTCATGATCTTTAAGGTTTTTTTAAGGAATGGAAGAAATATGTGAATTATGGAAGAAACTAGTTTATGTTGAAACTTTAAAACACAACAAAAACAAAAAGGGTGAATTACCCATTTAGCCTATGCCATTCGGATATTTGTTTGTTTCGCTCCTTTGATGTATTTATGTATAACTAACACCCCTATGATCCTAATAGCTTCACTTAAGAATATTTAAGCTTAATTATCAGGTGTTGATTCTTAGATTATTCCTAAATTATATTTAGACTTTCATGTCACAAGTTAGCCATTATGAGTCGACATTACATTCACAGTTCCATTTTGTCGATCGTTTGACATTATTATGGATAACTGGATCTCCTTTAGTTTGATGTTATCATCTTGGTCGGGTATCCGTTCCTGTGTATATTGTGGTGCTTGTTGTTGTTTTTGGGGATCATCCAGTTTTAGGGGAAACTCAGCCGAAATTTTTGGAAATTCGAAGAGTTGGACAAATCTTGAGTTCCTTGGTTCTAAATTGATTATAGAGGGATACTAATGAGTTAATTAACCTTAGCATCTCATGCACATACTCCGTTTCTCCCTAAAATGGGGATAGGCTTCTCCGTCCAACTTATGGACGACGATTTGTGATTCCGTTTATGGTTTTCTTCATAATCTCTTGAGTCCATATGATGTCGCCACATGTGTTATGCCTCATACATGCTTACATTGATTATGATGGGGGGATATAACCCATAACACCGGCGAGGCACATTGATTATATGCCGGGGGAGATAGCCCATAACGCTAGCGAGGCCTATTGATTATATGCTGAGGGGAGATAGCCATAATGCCGGCAAGGTCTATTGATTATATGATGGGGGAGATAGACCATAACACCAGCGAGGCATATTGATTATATGATGGGGGGGAGATAGCCCATAATGCCAGCAAGGCCTATTGATTATATGCTGGGGGGAGATAGCCCATAATATCAGCCGGGCTTGTTGATTATATATTTACCTGTTGGGATGGATATAGCCAATAACACCAGTCAGGCATGTTATATACGCGCATATAGCTACGGTTTGCATTGCATGACTATACATGAGACAAGTTCAGTTACCTGATTGGGGGGATATAGGCCATAACACCAGACAGGTACCAGCTCAAATAGTAATTCAGTTTCAGCACAGTTTCAGCTTAACCTTTGGTTCAGTTCCAGATCAGTTGCTAGTTCAGACTCTTGTTTAACTTTCAGATTATATTCATATTTCCAGCTTACAACCATACTTTAGTATGCTTTACATATGCTTTCCACCCTACATACTTTGTACATATCGTACAACATCCCTTTCGGGGCGATGCGCTTCATGCCGCGCAGGTACAGATAGATGAGCATCTGAGCCACATCAGTAGGCCATCCACCAGGTTTTGGAGTCACACCGCTTACTTTCGAAGTTACTTATCTTTTGGTATGTGTACAGTCAGCTAGTTTGGGTATGACAGGACCCTGTTCCGTCCAGTACGTTTTCAATTCAGCGCTCCTAGAAGCTTGTAGATATGCACCTGTGCAGTTAGTATGTTTTATATGTCATGTGTTAGCCTTGTCAGCTTTCCAGATTTTACAGTTCTTATCAGCTATGCTTATGCTTGTTCAGCTTATCCATTTATATTCATGATTAGTAGATTATCAGCGAGTTTAGTGATGATCGGCACTTAGTGTCGGTTATCTGTCGCGGCCCTAGGCTGGGTCATGACAATGACAATTTTATCCAATTCAGAATTCACTTACGAAGGATAAAAAAGGTGAACGATATTACGCTAAGGGTCTTCGTACTTTTAATATAGTAGTGCTAGTCTTAGTGTACGCGCGCGTGTTTCCTAGTCAATGAGTATGATTTTAGTTTTTAGATTACATAAATATTATTAAAAAATATATTTGAGTTGTAAAAAAATAATTAAAGGAAAAAATTTAAGTCTTAGATAAAATGATGCAGGTCTGCTATTTTACTCACTCCACAAATGATGATAGCGTGCATAAAAATCTTTAAATGTCTTATTGAATTATCCACATATTATTAATTTTTTATTAAAACGACATGAATGTCATCTTTTCCATTAATTGACTTGCAGCTGATTTATAACAAGCCTTTCCGTAAGTATCCTCTTAATTGAAGAGTTACTATCAATTAACTAAATTCTTGTATCTCAATCAACCTACTTAAGAAGTTATTACAACGGCAGCCTTAGCTCAAATTATTTACTCCTGCATTATTATGTAAATCAAACTTCATTTATTCCACGAGAAAGCAATGGAATTGGAATTAGAATTGAACTTGAACTTGAAATTAGAAGTCTGTATAAAGTCATTCAAATCATTATCTGATGTTATTTTACAAGTGAGATTAGTATTTAATTTATATGCCTCCCATCTATAATTTGATAGCTTTTTATTTTATTAAAAAAAGTGCAACTCTTTAATAAGATGATTAAAGAGTGAAAGTATTTTATTCTGCAAATTTTTGACGTCATTACTAATAAACTCAACATATATAATTAAGTAAAGTTACAGAAAAGCATAGGAAAGTATTAAGCAGTAAAGAGTTTAGATTAATAACTAAAACTTGGATCATAAACCAGTTAATGTTATGTTAGCATGCTAATAAAAAACTTATAAGCACATTTTTATTCTCAGCTCCATGTGACTAGACAGACACATGCAAAATGAACCACCCTCCAGCAAGTTTTCTGAAAGATCGTTCATTGAGAGAATATAAAGTAGAGTAACTATCAGTTATGTCAGCCCATAAGCAAATTAGTACAAAAATTAGCCAATTCGTAAAATATTATATTAGCAAAATGCTACCAATATTAGCCAATTAGCTATTTGTAGCCAAAAAAAGTGTCACGACCCAAAATCCACAAGTCGTGATGGCACCTAACCCAAACCCGCTAGGTAAGCCAACAGTTATATAATAACAATAAAATCAAATAAACATGGTCTAATAACTCAACAACTGAAGAATATCATAAAGCATCTGAGTATAAAACCATAATATTGCTACAAACCAACCCCAAAATCTGGTATCAACGAGTACACGAGCACTACTGAATAACAAGATGCAGTAAAACTCTCTAATACAACTGTCTGAACAAAGAACAAAAGATAGAGATAAAAGAAAGAAAACTTCAAGGACTGCAGACGATATGGCAGCTACCTCGTAATCTCCCAAAAGCTAGCAACAACTCAAGTCTGAAAATAACCTTGACTGGATATACCTGGATCTGCATACAAAGTGCAGAGTATAGTATGAGTACAACCGACCCAATGTACTCAATAAGTAACAACACTAACCTTGGGTTGAAAGTAGTGACGAGTCCAGAACAATAGTTCAATGTCAATATGTCACGACCCCAATTTCCCTCCGTAGGATGTCGTGATGGCACATAGTCTTTAAGACTAGGTAAGCATAACATTCATGCAGACTTAACTGAAATAATGATTAAAGTCTCAATAATTCAACATAATATAAAAGAAACTCTGCAATTCAACATAACAACTCCCAAAAAGCCGGTGAATACAAGTCACAAGCTCTATAATATGGTACTGAACATCCCTATGCATCAGTGCCTATAGAAGGATAAGGAAATAAAATAGACTAGGTAGAGGGGGACTCCGAGGCTTGCGAACGCCGTCAGGTATACCTTGAAGTCTCCGAAGCTGAACTCTCACTAGTGCCTGGACTGGTAGGAGGTACCTAGATCTGCATAAAAAAATGTGCAGAAGCGTAGCATGAGTACACCAGAACGGTACCCATTAAGTATCAAGCCTAACCTCGCTAGAGTACTGACGAGGTCAGGTCAAGGCCCTACTGGAATAAATGAGAAACTGAACGAGTAATTAACAGTGTAATAATGACAACAATGGAAATAAAACAAGTGTGAAATATACCAAGATTGATTACAATGAGCTAAGGCAAATAATGCATCACGGGAGAAGATACGGAATGTTATGCCAAGGAAAATCAAAGCAACCAAACACAAGTGAAGTAATAGAGAAGTATCAACAAGAGTCACTACCGTGGTACCGCCTCACAGTCTCAAATCGCAAAAATAATTCACAACCTTTCCTTATATCACCGCGGGACCCTTGCATTTAGTTTTGAAAATTATTTTTTCTGAAATAGCTTCCCGCGTTTTATCCCACCTTATCACACTGCGTGGCTTCAAGTAGTTCCCTTACTAGCAACACGCGTATCAAGCCCACCTTATCTCACCGCATGCGTTTCAACCCCAAAACCTTATACCACCGCATGCGTATCAATATCACAACGTATCACAAATTGTACCTCAAGTGCCCAATATAACAACTTCCAAGAAACCAACAACAATAGTATTTTCACAACAAGTAGCCCATGGCTAAACCACAATATGCACAAGAGTATCAACAATAACAACCGAAAATGAGTAACTCATAAGAATAGTATTTCACAACTGTACAACTTTGCCTCGATGTAAATCACGGCCTGCATAACTCAATACCAATTTCAATGACAAGATATTCCAAAAATAAAAACTTCAAGTAAAGAACTCAACGACTAAATAATAAATAAGGAATGGAGGAAACAATACTTCAACTAAATATATAAAGGCAAATTAACAAAGAAGATATAAGACAAGTAGAGAATGTGAAGATAGACTAATGATGATGAATTTAACATGTTAAGGTAACTCAATTAAGTCATGAAAAGAATCTACATAGCTAAAATCGGTAAATTTTCATATTTAGCCCGTGTACACACTCGTCACCTTGCGTACACGGATTTCACATATCACAATTATCACAAACCAACACCAATCCTAAGGGGTAATTCCCCCACACAAAGTTAGACAAGACACTTACCTCAAAACACTCTAACTCAATCTGCTAGTAAGCCCTTCCCTCGGTTATCCAACTCCGAACGGCTCAAATCTAGCCAAAACCACTTAATACCATAAATATAAACTATAGAAAACTATTTCGAACAATAAAGTTATGATCTTTACGAAGAAATAAAAAGTCAACTCAAAAAGTCAACCTGAGCTCGCGCCTCGGAATCCGACCAAAATTACAAAATCCGAACACCCATTCGATAACGAGTCCAACCATACAAAAATTACTCAAATCCGACCTCAAATCGCCTTTCAGATTCCCAAATTTAGCCTAAGGAGTTTCACAAATTTTCCCCAAATTTCCAACTCAAAACACTAATTAAATGATGAAAACAACAATAGAATCGTGTAATATAGCCAAAACCGAGTTAGAATTTCTTCCCCCAATGATTTCCTTGAAAAACTCTCAAAAAATCGCCACAACCCAAACTCTTCTTTAAGGTCTAAAAATAAATAATGAGATCAAACCCTCGAACTTGCCCATTTTCTGCCCAGTGAATTCGCATCTGCAAACCTACAACCGCATCTCTGGCTCCGCACCTGCGGAATTTCCATCACAGGTACGGTTCTCACTAAGGGCTTCAGATTCCACTTCTGTGAACCATTAGCTCGCACTCGCGAGCTCGCATCTGCGGAGCTTCGACCGCATCTGTGGTCCTTCCCCTGCTCCCTCAAGTCCGCTCCTGCGATGCCTCTGTTCACACCAGCGAGTCCGCTTCTGCGAAACATGGACCGTACTAGCGGTCCTAGCTGGGCATGCTAGAATCCGCTTATGCGGCTCAAGGGCCACTCTTGCGGACCCAAAATACGCAGGTGCGATTGCAACAAACACAACAACCTTCAGCAATCACACAAAGTACAAACTTGTTCAGGATTCAATCTGAATCACACTCGGGGCACATCGGACCCCGTCCGAATATACCAACAAGTTCCAAAACACATAACGGACCTACTCGAGGCAAAAAATTACATCAAACAACATCGATTGTACAAATCGCAACCCAATTTAAGCCTATTGAAACTAAGAACTTCTGAATTCCAAAACTAATGCGATACATACTAAAACAACTCCGATTGACTTCCAAATTTGCACACAGGTCATAAATGACATGATGGACCTATTCCAACTTCCAGAATCAGAATCCGACCCTTATATCCATAAAGTCAACTCCCGGTCAAATTTCCCAACCTTCCAAACCTTCACATTTCTAACTTTCGCAAATTCAAGCCGAAATGACCTACTGACCTCCAAATAAACATCCGGACACGGTCCTAAGTCCAAAATCACCATACGGAGCTATTGGAACTGTCAAAAATCCATTTTGGAGTCATCTACACAAAAGTCAAACTACGGTCAACTCTTTCAACTTAAAGCTCCAACTTAGGGACTATATGCCCCATTTCACTCCGAAACTCGCCCAAAATCAATAACAACCACCCCCGGTGAGTCACGTAACCAAAAAAACAATATAGAGGAGTCAATAAATAGGGGATTAGGGCTAAAATACTCAAAATAGCTGGTCGGATCTTTACATCTCCCCCTCTTAAAACAAATATTCGTCCTCGAACGAGTATAGAGACGTACCTGAATTGGTGAAAAGATGAGGATAACATCTACGCATATCATGCTCGGTCTCCCACATCACCCCCTCGACTAGTTGACCCCTCCACTGAACCTTCACTAAAGCAATGTTTTTCGACCTCAACTTTCGGACCTACCTGTCCAAAATGGCCACTGGCTCCTCAACATAAGATAAATCCTTGTCCAACTGGACTGAGCTGAAATCTAACACATGAGATGGAGCACTGTGATACTTCCGGAGCATAGAAACATGGAACACTGGATGAACTGCAGCTAGGCGAGGTGGCAGTGCAAGCTTGTAGGCCACCTCTCCAATCCTCTCAAGAATCTCAAAAATGTCCGATGTACCTAGGGCACAACTTGCCCTTCTTCCCAGACCTGATAACACCCTTCATGGGCGAAACTCGGAGCAAGACCCGCTCCCCAACCATGAATACAACATCGCAAACCTTCCGATCCGGATAACTCTTCTGCCTAGATTGGGTTGTGCAAAGCCGATCTTTAATAAATTTAACCTTTTCCAAAGCATCCTGAACCAAGCCTGTACCCAATAGCCTAGCCTCGCCCGGCTAAAACCAACCACCGGGGACCGAAACTACCTCCCATATAAGGCCTCATATGGAGCATCTGAATGCTCGACTGATAGCTGTTATTGTAGGCAAACTCCGCAAGCAGCAAGAACTAATCCCAAGAATCCCCAAACTCCATCACACATGCACGAAGCATATCCTCCAATATCTGAATAGTGCACTCGGACTGTCCGTCCGTCTGAGGGTGGAATGATGTACTCAACTCAACCCGTATGCCCAACTCATGTTGTACAGCTTTCTAGAATCGCGATGTAAACTGCGTACCCCGGTCAGAGATGATGAATACTATCACTCCATGAAGTCGAACAATCTCACGAATATAAACCTGAGCTAGCTGCTCTGAAGAATAAGTTGTCTCCACTGGAATGAAATGAGCCGACTTGGTCAACCTATCCACAATCACCCATACTGCATCAAACTTCTTCTGAGTCAGAGAGAGCCCAACAACAAAATCCATAGTAACCCGCTCCCATTTGCACTCTTGAATCTCATGCCTTTGAAGCAACCTACCTAGCCGCTAATAATCATACTTTACCTGCTGACAATTTAGGTACTGAGCTATACACTCCACTATGTCTTTCTTCGTCCTCCTCCACATCTTAGCGTCACTTGGATGAATGGAGTACCTCGAGTCCTGATACATCTTAGAATCAACTCACGCAACCCATCTACATTCAGTACACAAATCCGACCCTACATCTGCAACACCCCATCATTTCCAATAGAAATCTCTTTAGCCGACTAGGCTTCGAAACATGGCCAAGGCCTGAACATCTTATGCTAGCGGTCTCTTTCCAACTGGAATATATGAAAGGCTACTCATATTCACAGCCTTTCTGCTCAAGACATCCCCCACCACATTGTCCTTCCTATGATGATACAAAATGGTGATATCATAGTCTTTTAACAGCTCCAACCACCTTCGTTGCCTCAAGTTTATATCCTTTTGCTTTAAAAAGTGTTGCAGACTCCGATGATTTGTGAATACCTCACAAGCCACGCCGTAAAGATAGGGCCTCCAAATCTTCAGTGCATGAACAGTAGCTGCCAACTCTAAATCATGAACAGGGTAGTTCTTCTCACGAGGCTTCAACTGGTGTGAAGAATAAGCAATCACCCTACCCTCCTGCATCAAGACACACCCAATCAATCCGAGAAGCATCAAAATAAACCGTATATGAACCCGATACTGAAGCAAACTAGAACTGGAGTTGTGGTCAAGGTTGTCTTGAGCTTCTGAAAGCTCTCCTCACACTCATTGGACCACCTGAATGGAGAATTCTTCTAAGTCAATTTGGTCAAAGTGTAGCAATGAACGAGAATCCCTCCACGAAATGACGATAATATCCGGCCAAACCAAGAAAACTCCGAATCTCATTAGCTGAAGACGGTCTGGGCTAACTCTGAACTGCCACAATCTTCTTCAGATCTACCTTGATCCCCTCACTGGACATCACGTGGCCCAAGAACACCACAAAATCAAGCCAAAACTCACACTTAGAGAATTTAGCATATAGTTTCTTCTCCCTCAACATCTAAAGTACAATCCTCAGATGTTGCTTATGATCCTCCTGGCTGCGTGAGTACACCAATATATCATCAATGAATACTATGACAAAAGAATCAAGATATGGCTGGAATACACTATTCATCAGATGCATAAATGATGTTGGGGCACTGATTAGCCCAAAAGGCATCACAAGAAACTCGTAGTGACCATAGTAGGTCCTAAATGCCGTCTTCAGAATATCAGTATCCTAGATCTTCAACTAATGATACCAGACCTCAAATCAATCTTAGAGAACACTCTAGTACCTTGAAGCTGGTCAAATAAGCCATCAATGCGCAGTAGTGGGTACTTGTTCTTAATTGTAACTTTATCCAACTGCCCGTAATCAATGCACATCCGCATAGTACCATCCTTCTTCTTCACAAACAGAACTGGTGCGCCCCAAGGCGACACACCAGGCCTAATGAATCCCTAATCAAGTAGCTCCTGAAGCTGCTCTTTCAATTCCTTCAACTCTGTTGGTGCCATATGATACGGAGGAATAGAGATGGGCTGAGTGCCCTACACCAGGTCAATACCAATATCAATGTCCTTGTCGGGTGGCATGCCTGGAAAGTCTGCAGGAAACACATCTGAAAAGTCTCTCACTACCGGAACAGACTCAATGGTAGGAGTACCAGCGCTAACATCCCTCACAAAGACCAAATATGCCAAACATCCCTTCCCAACCATCTGTTGAACCTTCAAGTATGAAATCACTCTACCGGGAACATAATCCAGGGAACTTCTGCACTCAACCCTAGGCAACCCCGACATCGCTAATGTCACGGTCTTAGCATGATTATCTAGAATAGAGTGACATGGTGACAACCAATCCATGTCTAAAATCACGTCAAAATCATCCATGCTAAGTAGTAAAGATCAACTCTCGTCTCTAATCTCCCAGTAGTCACTACACATGACCGATACACACGGTCCACAACGATAGAATCACCTACCGAGGTAGATACATAAACAGGCGTAGCTAAAGAATCATGGGGCATACCTAAATAACGAGCAAAGTATGATGATATATATGAATAAGTGGAACCAGGGTCAAAAAATACTGAAGCATCCCTGTGTCATACTGAAATAATACATGTGATCACAGCATCAGAAGCAACTGCCTCTGGCATGGCGGGAAAATCATAGCATCGAGCCTGAACACCACCTGATTGACCTCCCCATCTAGGGTGACCTCGAACTGCCTGAGCCCCAACCTGAGCTAGCTAAGTGGGTGGTGAAGCAACTGGTGCAGGGTTCATAGACTGGCCTTCCTGCTGCACTGGACCTCTGTAGTGAAGGGGGAAATACTTCCTCACATTCCCCAACTCTCCACAGTCGTAACAACCTCGAGCTGGAAATGACAGTAGGGCCTCAATCGGACCCTGAGAACTAGAATAACCATTGGAAGAACTCGGTATCGAGGAACCCTGAACTAATGAAGCACAGTACAAACTCTGAGCTGGAAGTGCACTAAAAGATGACTTACCTGGACGAGTACTATATGAACCATGGCTAGCTGATGCACCATGATGAACCGGACGAGCCATCTGAAGGGGCCTGTATGGACGACCTCTACTGTGATATGGCTGACCTCCACATGAGGTACCACTAAAACCACCAAATCCACGGGGCCTCCTATCCTCTCGCTACTCATGCTCAAGATTGCGAACCGCCTCCAAGCGCCTAGCAATCTCGACCACCTGGTCAAACCTAGCATTCGTCTCGGCCTCTCGAGCCAAACTGTAACGTAGGCCATAGTTGAGGCCATCAATGAACCTCCTGATCCTCTCTATCTCTCTCTGTGGGAGCCAACCATATAGCATGACAAGGAAAATCTGCGAATCTCATCTCACACTAGGTCACAATCATATCTCCATGGCGTAGCTGCTGAAAATCTCTAGCTCCTCCCTGTGAGTTTGTGGAACAAACTTCTTTAAAATGAGAATGGAGAACTCATGCCATGAAAGTGGCATTACGCCAACTGGCCTGCTCAACTCATAGGCCTACCACCATCTATAGGTTGCCCCTGTCAGCCAAAAAGTGGTAAATGTAACTCCACTGGTCTCCAATATACCTATTGTGTGAAGAATCCACTGATAGGCCTGCCACCATCTATGGGCATAGTTGAGTTGAGCGGGGTTGACATTACTACCTTCCAACTGAGGGGGCCAACATATAGATGGTTGCAGACTTATGAGGCGAGTAGGCCAGCTGGCGCAACGCCACTTACTTGGTCCCCGCTCACTGATCTTTTCTTGAGGGAGTTCATTCCACAAACCCTCAGGTATGTGTTGCGCATCGAGTTCGAGCAGTTGCGCTAGGGGAGTATGACTATGTCTGAGTATGCTATGAGGTTTACTAACTTATCTCGTTATGCACCTACCTTGGTTTCCATTGTTAGAGAGAGAGAGAGAGTCTACAAATTTATTGAGTGACTTGGTTATAGCTTCAGATTTGTGATTGCACGAGAGTTGGAGATTGAGACTCCAGTCCATTAGGTTCTGGAGATCGCTAGGAGGTTGGAGCATATAAAGGAGATAGGGAGGCCAAGTGGCCTCGAGTTTTGGAGTGTTTAGTGGTTCCTGTTTTGCGATTTTAGCTCGTCATGGAAGAGGCTTTGTCAGTCGACTAGTTAAGTCCGATCTTCAAGTTACTCGTAGTGCTCCAGCTAGTCGGGGACCTCAGGGTACTCATATTGGACAACCATCTTTTAGTGCACCTTCTGCATGGGGTTCTTATAATGGTTATTCTAGTCGTCCATGTCAGACTCAATACTACCAGCTACACCCGCATAAAGGTTGTTTCAAGTGTGGTGATACTAGGCACATGGTGAGGGATTGTCCCAAACTTCGGAGGGGTGGACCTCTGTAGGGTACTTAGGAATGGTTTCTGCTCTAGTCGCTACTTCGAGTGCACAACCAGTTAGGGTGGAGGACAAGCCGGTAGAGGACGTCCTAAAGAGGGAGGCCAGGATCGTTGTTATGCTTTCCCTGCTAGGAATAAGGCAGTTGCATCAAATACTGTCATTATAGGTATTGTTTCGATCGGTTATAGAGGTGCATCAGTTTTATTTGACCCAGGTTCCACTTATTCGAATGTGTCATCCTATTTTGCTTCATATTTGGATACGTCTTGTGATTCTTTGATTACTCCTATTTATGTGTCTACACTCGTTGGGGATTCTGTTATTGTAGATCGGGTCTATTGTTCTTGTTTGATCACTATTGAGGGCTATGAGACTAGGGTTGATCTTCTGTCACTCAATATGGTGGATTTTGAGGTGATTTTGGGCATGGATTGGTTATCACCATGTCACTCTATTCTTGATTGCCACGCCAAGACTGTGACATTTGCTACGTCGGGTATGTCGAGGTTGGAGTGGAGTGGTTCATTGGGTCATGTTCCTAGTATGGTGGTGTCCTTTCAGAAGGCACAACTGATGGTTAAGAATGGATGCTTGGCATAATTAGCCTTTGTGAGGCATATTAGTGCTAATACACCTATCGTTGAGTCAGTCCCAGTAGTAAGAGTATTTCCATACGTGTTTCCAACATACCTACTGGGCATGCCACCCAATAGGGATATTGATGTGGTGTCGAGCACTCAACCCATATCTATTCCACCATATCGCATGACACCGGGGGAGTTGATTAGTTCATTAAGCTTGAATTAAGGTGCGATTTGTAGTTCTGATATTACTTTGTATGATTTGAGACCTCGAGTAGGTCCTTATTATGTTTTCGGACTGATTGGTATGACTTGATTGGATCCCAAGGGGCTCGGGTGTATTTCAGATGAGTTTCGGAACATTTTAGAGCTAGTTGGAAGTTCACGTCTGGTGTTTAAGTAACTACGAGGTTTTGCCCGTAGGTGCGAGTCCATAGAAGCGGACATTGGGTCGAAGCTTACCCAGGCAACATGGAATGAGAGGGACGAGAACTTCAACAGGTATCTCTATAACTCCTTAAATGTGATCATGAGCAGGATGGGTGTATTAGACGAGGAGCATATGCGTCTACGCAACGATCTGTCTAGTTCTTCCAAAAAGCTGTTAGGGATTGCACGGGTAGTCTCGTTCACCCGTCGGAAGATGAGAACACTTACAAAGGCTTCCACACTGAGGATGAGATTGGTGATGAAGTCACGGTGCCCATGGCTTTGGTGCCCCTGGGAGCTGATGATGCTGATGAGCCCGGAGATGCGGACGGCGCGCATGCTGAGGAGGAGGAATCCGACTATGAGGGAATTTTCTTTTCACCCTACTTTGCTTTATATTTTTTCATGCATCGGGGACTATGAATATGCTAAGTGTGGGGTGGGAGAACTACTTATTGTAATGAAAATAGTATAAATTTGTTTTTTTAGTAGTTTTTTACTTAGTCTAGTTTATAAAGAAAAAAAAGAAACAGAAAATTGGAAAAAAAATCAAAAAAAAAACTCAGACTTTTCCCAATGATGGATCTTTTGGATAATTTTCTTGAGGGATTAAAGTCCAATTAAAAATAAAAAAAATATTTTTCATTTTATGATAGTTAGGTAGTATCACTTAGTTTTTCTTTGTGCGCCGGCTCTTTTCCAAGGGTGTTGCTCGAACCGGATACTTTGTTTTTTCTTAAGAGTAGGTTAGGAAGAAACTGAATTGCTCTGAGGTACCTATTGACGTGTTTGGTGCTGGTATATTAGGTTATGGCATGCACTCTGTCTTTCTGTGCATTTGATTTGAATTGTGATGTCCGAGTAAAATAAATAGCCTACTCTGTGATGCCTTTTTACAATTGTTTGACTTGTATGCCACATAGTGCAATATTGCTTAAAATGTCTCAATTATATGTGCTTGCTTGACTTGAGAGTTGAACAGAACTGTCTTGATTGAGTTATGTGCAATGTGTGTGTGAGGATTTGTGATTTTCGGTGCTATCATGTCTAGTTTAGAACTTGCCTCGCGTGTTAATCAAAGCGAAATTATTAAATTGTGGTAGTCTGGGAGATGACATAGGCATTTCTTGCTTGATCATAGATGTGCTTGTCACTCAAAAATATAATTTTCCGTTGCTAGCCCCTTTGAGCCTATAGACCTTTTCTTTGGCACCCACATTACAAGTGGTATCCCTATTTTGTTCTTAATTTGAGATTGTTGAACCTTTACCTCCTAAGGAACTTAGTCGCTAAAATAAGTAAGGTGAGAGATTGGGGAGTAGCTTTCGAGTGGATCCATGGAAGGGCCCTTAAGGTGCACTAAAGTTGTAAAAAAAGGTCGCTAGCCGATGAACCTTAATGTATGGAGTGTGTGTAGAAACAAAAATAAAGAGAAAAAGAAAAATAATTGCCAGAAAGAGAAAAAAAGAATAGTTCAAATAATGTAGAAAAAACACACCTCCTAATCTTACTTATGTGTGCTAATGGTAATATAGAAGTGCTTAATTAGAAAAGGGATATGTTGTATATGGTTGGTGGCGAGTGAATTGGTTGAGAAGAAGATGTGCTCGATTTTTTAGTACAGTGTATTAAAGTGCTTAGGAAGGTTAGTCACTCTTCCTAAATCTATCCTACCCGTCTGTTAGCCTACATTACAACCTTAAAGACCTAATTGATCCTAGATTTGGCTAACTTAGATCATTAGAGATGTACACTACGGGCAAGCTTATGGTACGATCACGGGATACACATGAATTCTTTATGAGAGAGAGCGAATTTTGTTCAATTATGTGATGTCCTTAAATTCTGTTCAAAGGCATACTTGAATGTGTGGACTATTCTATATTTACTCTTTTGTTTGTTGGTGAGGGCACATGGCCTCATGAAGGATTGGTAATGTTATAAACTTCTTTTGTTGGGTGAGTGCACGAGTTGAGGGTGCTTAGTGGTAACGAGTCGGCTCTTGAGGTAGGATGGTGACGGATAGGTTGTTTGAATTGATTGAATTGAAATATTATACTTGGGCATGTTTAAAACGGGAAGATGTGAAATGTGTATGTTCATGCCTGATTGCCGATATCGGTCATAGTCAAGGGTAGAGTGTATGGTTAAAAATTGAAGTGCTCCTCTCTAGTTGAGATGTGTACGTTGTTGGGGTGTGGTTGATAGTCCCATTGCTCGAGGGAGAGCAAGAGTTTAAGTGTGGGGTGTTGATATTTGGCTTAAAGTATATATATTTATATGTATATCAATTCACGTGTTTCATGGATTTCAGATATGAAATGTATTAATTTATGCTAATTCGTGGTGTTTTTATATGTAGGAATCATCCGAAGGCAATATTGGGCGAAAGGTGCGAGATTAGAGCTAAAAAGGAGAAAAATTGGAAACGGGTCGTTTGTAGCGCCACGCACACTTTACAGATTATGAAATTAACCAGCTCCAGGGCTAGCGCCCCACACTACCCTGGGCGCTGTTGACGGGAAACATCTCCTATTTTACCCGGGGCAAGGTTATTTCAGCCCAAGACCTACCAACGCGTATAAAAGCATGACTAAGCCTATTTTGGGAGGGGAGATGCCACTTTGAAAGAAAAATACACATGAGGAACATCTGGGAGCGAGGATATCTCAGTTTTCTTCATCTTTTCTTAGTATTTTCAATTATTCAACACTTGTGAATTTGTTTTGAGATTATCATGAGTGGCTAAAACCCATAATTCTGGGGTTGTGATTTAGCCATGAATATTGTTGTTTAAAGTTGACTTAACCTTGATTACAATTCACCATTATATGGTTGTTTCTTCTATTCTGTGATTAATTGCTTAATTATCTGGCCAAAAGTTAGGTTCTATTTACTATCTATGCTATGCTTGGGAAAGATACGTTTAGATTAGTGAAGAATTGAATAGAGCATGATCTTAACTCTAAGGGGGTGGAATATGTGGTTAGGATAGGAATATACCTAGTTACCGTGGTTAAGTAAACATCGTAATCTTAATGCGTTCTTAATAGATTGATTCCATAGGAATATAGGCGTTAATCTATTTTGAATAGGCTAGTAGGAATTCGGGACTACGAGAGCAATTGTTCGATTAATTAGCAACCATGAGTGAATTGTATGATAGGGAGAGTTAATTAGAACACAATAGGATTGGTGATTCGATCACAACTCTGGAATATTCGTTTCTACTGAATACACAACTATTTTGTTGCTTGATAATTTAGTTACTTGTTAGAATTATTGCTTAGTATAATCACACTTTTGAACTTTAAAATGCTTGATTGAATAATAATCTTGGTGAAACTAGTGGGTAGTTACACAAGTCTCTGTGGGTTTGACACTCGACTTATTATTTTATTACTTGTACGACCACGTATACTTGCGTGTGCGATTAGGAGCAACACCTAACCCCTTCCCTTTATGATAATTTGAACCCTTACCTAGAATCTCATAAGTTTTTAAGATCATAATCAGAGTTAAATAACATTGCTCTAGGTGTCCTAGTGTGCCTTAATTACTAGGTGGCAACTCCTTAACTTTAATAAACCTTGTAGAGTCCTATATGTTGTACTTTATTTAACCTGCATAAAATATAGTGCAACACCCTACAACTTATGAACAAGGCAAGTTTTGCCTATCCGGCTGAACTTGTGCAAAAATTTATTCCAAAATTACATCTCGCCGGCATAACTTGTGAACAAGTCAAGTTTTGCTAATATGTCAAGATTATAATTATAACAATTTAATTATAATAACTCGGCAGGTCATTTTGTGTATTTGAGCCACGTTCCTCTATTTGATACTTCCCGTATGCCTCCTTGTTGTTTTGTGACTTGCGGGGATAGTTCGGGGGAGTTTTGGAGTGCATTGGAACACTTAGTTCCAAGGTTGGAAGCTTAAGTTATAAAAGTTGACTGAGGTTTCACTTCTGGGTAAACGACCTTGAAATAGTACCAATAGGTTCGTATGGTGATTTTGGATTAAGCGTATGTCTGGATCTGGTTTTGGAGGTTCCTAGGTTGATTTGACTCAATTTGGCAAAAGTTGAAAAATTTGAAGGTTTGGAAGGTTCATAGGTTTTATTGGGAGTTCACTTTGATGTTATTGGGCTAGTATTGTTATTCCGGGAGTTGAAATAGGTTCGTTGTGTCATTTGGGACTTGTGTGAAAAATTTAGAGTTATTCTGAGTTGGTTAGAGGTGGTTCGACATGAGTTTTGAAAGTTGGAAGTTAGTTAGTTCATTAAGCTTGAATTGAGGTGTGATTTGTAGTTTTGATGTTACTTTGTGTGATTTGAGACCTCACCTAGGCCCGTGTTATACTTTGGGACTGGTTGGTACATTTTAACGGGGTCCCAAGGGGGCTCGGGAGTGTTTTGGGTGGCTTTCGGATCATTTGAACTTGGTTGGATAGCAGAAGTTTGTTGGTGCCTGGTGTGCTTCGTGATCGTGGAGAAGGTCTTGCAACCGTGAAGGCTAATTTTGGGGTAGTGGCTTTATATTTTTCTCGTTTGCAAAGGTGGAGTTGCATTTGCGATGCTTTGGTGGCCAGTGGCCTTCGCATTCGCGGTCAGGGGCTCGCGTTCGCGATGAAGGAAGGCAGGCTGGGGTTTGCCATGTGTCTGGCCTTCGCGTTTTTGTATGGGTGTCACATTGGTGTAGGCCAGTGGTGCTTTGTGTTTCACGTTTGCGGGTTGGGTGTCACGTTCTCGAAGGGTTAATTTTTGTTGAGGATTTTAGAGTTCGCGAACACAGGAAGTGGTAGCGTTCGTGAAGGGTATCACTGGGTAAACTTTTAAGTTGTCTAATTTCAGGACCTAGACACGTTATTTCATACTTTGAGCCCCAGACTTGGAGATGGGCAATTTTTGAAGGGGATTTTCACAGAGGCAAGAGAGTAAGTGATTTTTTACTTAATTTTAAAAATATATCTTAATTTCCCATGAATTATTTCACATAGATTATGGGGTTCAAGAAGAAATTTTGGGATTTTGACTATGGTTTTGTATAGTGAAAAATGGAGATTTGAACCTCGAATCAGAGTTGGATTTGGATGAAGCTTGTATATTTGGACTCATACTCAAATGGATAGTCGGGATTTATGACTTTTGTAGGGTTCCAGGAGGCGGACCCGGGTTGACTCTTTGGTTGACTCTTGTTATTTAATAAAGATTAGATCTTTATTACTTGGAATCAATTTCTATAGCCGTGTTTGATGTTATTGAGTTATTTGTTTTTTTACTATATTTGATTCGTTTCGGCCAATTTGAGAGGCAAGGGCTTTTTGGAGTGTTTATCCTCACACTTTGAGGTAAGTATCTTGCCTAGGCTTGGCTTGATTGGCTGGAAGGTATTTTACCTGTAGATTTTGATGCTTGCTATGTGTTGGGTGTGATGCACGTACGTGGTGACGAGCATACGTGCTCCAGGTAGACCTTAGGTTATTATGTGCCTTGTTTTGCTATCATGACTTCGTGTTACCGTGTTTTCTTTACTTTTACGTGTACTTGGACTATTATTCATGCTAAAAATCATGTTTAGGCTATATGCTTATCGGTTTGAGATATGACAGGGCTATTTTGCTATGTTGAACTTTTTTCCTTGATTGTAGTCATTCCTTCTTCGATCGTGATATTATATCTGCATGTTATATCATCATTTATATGTACTTCTTACTAGATATCTTACATGTTGTTGGTTTCCTTACTTGAGTACTATGAGTTTGAGTGGATTTTTGGTATGTTAGTGCAATTGGTGCAGTTTATTGATTTCTAATACTGTGAGATATTGGCATATTGTGATTTGAGCGGATTAATGACCAAAATGGGCCTTAGAGTCGTATTGATATTGATATTGCTGATGCATATGCCAGGCCCCTTATTGGACTGAGTGGTATTGATATTGAGGTGATGCATGCTCCAGGCCATTTGGGTTGAGTTATGCTTATCGTTGACTTTTGAACCGATCAGCGGTTGGGCTAGGATTCGGCCCTTCGAATTCAGGTGATAACCCATGGTCTTTGGTCCCTGTGAGTGTAGGCAATTGGTATGTCCTAAGTGAGGGGCTTTATGCCATGCACCCGTATAGTGCTGAGGGTGTGCTTATTGATGGTTTCACTGTGAACTTGTTGATTTTGGCATTGTTACTTGTCATGAAGGCATAGAGAGATATTTTCCTCATGATATTTGGAAACTCTATATCTTGAAATTGATGCTTAAACTGATTTGATTGGAAAGCATGCATATTTCCTGTTAATGTAAATAAGTTGAACTTTTTATTCTTGAGTTGTTTTCCCTTTACTATTATTATCATGTTGTTACTTTTATTGTTGACTGTTAAAAGTGAGTAGATGACTTGTCCAATCTCGTCACTATCTACAATTCGAGGTTAAGCTTGCTAATTACTGAGTACATAGGGACGGTTGTACTCATACTATACTATGCACTTTATGTGCAGATCCAGGTGCTGCTGATAGAGTTGATTGTTGAGAGTTGCCCCGGTTTCCTTTAGTGATTTCAAGGTAGCACTACTATTTCCGTCTCATGCCTTGGAGTCCTTTCTTTTACTTTGATTATTATTGTTTACGTATTTCAGACAGTATTGTATCGATATTCAAACAATTATACTTATTATCCTATAGAGCTCATGTACGCGTTGACACTAGATTCTGGGATGGTATTTCAGATATATCGCCTACATTTCTACTACTGTTTATCTTATTCCTCTTTGAGGCTATTTCTTATCGTCATGTGAGTTCATTTCAACATATTTGATGTTGGCTTGCCTAGCAAGCAATGTTAAGCGTCATCACGACTTTGGTGGGATTTGGGATCATGACAAGTTGGTATCAGAGCACTAGGTTTCTTAGGTCTTACGAGTCATGAGCAAGTCTAGTAGAGTCTTGCGGATCGATACGGAGAAGTCTGTACTTATCTTCTAGAGGCTACCGAGCTGTTAGAAAATTTTCACTTCTTTCATTCTTTATCGTATGGATTTGTTTATCCCTTATCTGAATCATTGCTTTTCTTTGCTCTCATAGATGGTGAGGACGCGATCATCAAGTTCAGCTGAGCAGGCGATGGTACCCAGTCTAGGGCCGTGAGAGGTTGGAGTCGAGGCTGAGGTAGGGGCAGAGCACGCACCGCAGCTAGAGGCCCTGCTCGTGTAGTTGTTGTGGAGCCACCAGTAGCTCCTGTTAAGGATCAGGTTCGTGACTATGCTGAGCCGGAGGTACCAGCTCAGGTTCCCTAGGGCCTATTTGTTTCACCAGCTATTCAGGATGCTTTGGTCCGTAAGGTTGGGCTGTTTGAGAGTTTGGCTCATGCTGAGGAATTTCCTACTATACCAGCTATTTTCCTGGCAGGGGGCAAAGTGCAGACTCTAGCTACCCGTACCCCATGTCATGACCTGACCGGTCGTTTTGTATAATTACGCCCTGTTACCCCTTTTTATGCTTCACACATGTGTGTATTTGATTTTCTGACTAACGGGATTGATTAGTTTTGTTCCGGGAAGATTTCGAGTTGATTTTGACCCTTTGATTCTTGACTTAGAAGCTTAAGTTAGAAATGTTGACCAAACTTTGACTTTTGTGAAAAAGATCCCGGATTTGTATTTTGATGGCTCTAATAGCTTTGTATCGTGATTTTGGACATGGGAGTATGCTCGGAGTTGAATTCGGAAGCCCGTAGATTGATTTGTGTTGTTCTGCCGAAATTTGGCAATTTAAAGTTTTAAAGTTTGACCATAGGTTGGCTTGTAGCTATCGAGTTCCAAATTTGATTTTGAGACTTGGAATAGATCTCTTATGGTATTTGAAACTTGTCTACAAAATTTGGTATCGTTTGGAGTTGATTTGATAGGGTTCGGGCCTTTAGTTGTAATTCTAGAGATTCTTGAAATTTACTTTGAAATTCATGCATTTGATTGTCCGATTCGTAGTTCTAGATGTTATTTTTGTGTATTTGTCACGTGAGTGAGTTCGTATGATGTTTTTAGACTTGTGTGGATGTTTGGTTTGGAGCCCCGAGGGCTCGGATGAGTTTCAGACATGTTTCAGAATGGATTGCACTAAAAATGAATTGTTGGTGTTGCTGGTGCTCTGTTATCGCAATAGCGAGCACCAACCTCGCAATTGCGAAGGTGACAATGGGGGCTTTGATGTCGCAAATGCGACTTCCCCTTTGCATTTGTGAAGCCAGCAGGCCCAAAGGCTAGCTTCGAAATTGCGATCATTTGGTCGCATTTGCGATATTGACCAGCTTCGCAATTGTGATGCCTTTGTTGCAATTGCGACTTATCTTAAGGCTGTTAGGGTTTGCAATTCGAACCTGATTCATAATTGCGAGGGTTTGCAAATGCAAACCCTGTGTCGCAAATGCGACATCTGCAGCTGATCAAAAGGGTTGGGAGATGGGATTTTTCAACATATTCTCTCATATTAGAACCCTAGACTCGGTAGGAGGCGATTTGGAGAGGGGATTTTCATCTACAAACATTGGGTAAGTGATTTTAATCTATTTCCAACTATATTCCATCAATATATCTTAGATTTCAACATCAAAATCATGTGAATCAAAGCGAAAATTTGTGAAACTTTATCAAGTTTTTGAAAATAAGAATTTGAGTTCTGAGAGTCGATTTGGACTCAGATTTTGCTAATCACATATATGGACTCGTGGGGTTATGGGTAGTCGGAATCTACCCTTGGGCCCGGGTTTCGACAGGGCGGGCCCTGGATTGACTATTGTCGACTTTTTGGGGAAAGTGTAAAGATCATAGCTTTATCTATTGTAAATGATTTCCCTGCATTGTTTGATGATATTAAGTCGATTTTGGTTAGATTTGAGCCATGTGGGGCCGAATTTTAGGGAAAAAGCTATTTCTGAGGGTTGAGTTGGCCTAGTTTAGGTAAATGCCTTGCCTAACATTGTGGGGGGGGAACTACCCCTTAGGATTTGGGATTGATTGTGTCATTTGTGCTATGTGAAGGCCGTGTACGCAAGGTGACGAGTGGGTACACGGGTTATATATGGTATTTGACTGGTTTAGGCTACTTAGACTCTTTCCATGATTTAATTGAATTGTCATATCATGTTCTAAATTCCCATAGTCAATCAATTGTTACTTGTGTTAGTCTATCCTTACATGCCTTAAATGACTTTGTTAACACTTGTTCTACGTCCTACTTGATAATTTTCTCTTATGCTTTAGTTGAACTTGTTGCCTCTTTTATTGTTACATGTTATCTCTTTCATTGTTGATTAACATTATTTGAAGTCATTGTACATGTTATCTCTTTCATTGTTGATTATCATTATTTGAAGTCATTGTACATGTTATCTCTTTCATTGTTGATTATCATTATTTGAAGTCATTATTACATGTTATCTCTTCCATTGTGAGTTATTCTTATTTAATCTCGTGGTTACACATTATCTCTCTTATTGTTTAGTTATTGGTGTTGAAATTGTGAAAGTCGTTATCACGTTGAGGCGAAGTTGTTTATCGTTGAGATATCCTTCTTGTTGAGAAATTTACAATCATTGCTATTGTTGATATTCTTGTACCCATTGTGGTGGAGCCATGGCTATTTCTGTGGAAATGTTAATATTGTTGATTATTGGCAAGTTGTGACATATGGGCATTTGTGGTGCGAGTTGTTATTGTGACGTGATATTGATGCGCATGCGGCGATATAAGGATAGGAGTTAATGTGCATGTGGTGGCATAAGGTGGGACATATGTGCATGTTGCTTGTAAGGGAATTACTTGATGTCACGTGGCGTCATAAGGTGGGCTAAAATGCGTGTAGCTATTTCGGGAAAAATATTTTCAAAACTATTTAAATGTAAGTCTCATGTGGCAGTATAAGGAAAGAGTGTGATTGAAATCGAGAAATGTGAATATGATGCGGTACCTCGATTGTGATTCTTGTTATATACGAGGCGGTGCCTCGGTTGTGCTTCTTGTTATGTACGAGGTGGTACCTCGTCCGTGATTCTTGTTGTTTATCTCGTGTTGTAAAGAGTTATTGGTGAAATACTTCTTGTTGCTTTTATTTATTCCTTGTCTTATTAGTTTGGATAAGTATTTGACTTTGGTGGTTATCTTTAATTGCTTCCTTTATGTTATCTCTATGGTTAAAATTCCGGTACTATTTTACGTTATTAACTTATTTGGTATTAGTTATTTCTCTGCCTTCTATTATTTATTGTTATTATATTTTTATACTGTTTATTATGTCCTAGTAGGTGTATTGACCTGCCCTCGTCACTACTCTACCGAGGTTAGGCTTGATATTTACTGGGTACCATTGTGGTATACTCATACTACATTTCTGCACATCTTTTTGTGCAAATCCAGGTACGTCTGCCCGTGCCAAACGCTAGAGGTTGATTGAGTAGCTGCTTTTGGAGACTTCAAGGTATACCTGCTTGATGTTCGCAGGCCTCGGAGTCCCCTTCTATTTTAGACATTCTGTTGTTTACTTCTTGCTTCGAACAATATTGTATATCGATACTATTAGTACTTTTTTGTAGAGCTTACAACTCCGTTCCACCAGGTTTTGGAGAAAGTGTTGCTTATTGTACTGTTAAGTTTATTATTATAGTGTGAAGGTTTTATTTGAAGTTTTAGTAGTATTTCCGCTATTTCTCTATGCATGTTAGACTTACCTAGTCGTAGAGACTAGGTGCCATCACGACATCCTATGGAGGAAAATTGGGATCGTGATACCCCAAAGCAGGTGGCCCATGGTTATCAGACTCCTGCAGTGTTACCAGTTGGGGAGTTTAGACTATTGTTGCCGCACAGCTTAAGGTTAGGCCCGCAATGTCTGATGATGAGCTTAAGAGGTTAGATGAGTTCACCAAGTTGCATCCTCCTTACGTCAGTGGTATGCCTTTTCTGGAGGCTCCGGGATTCTTAGATTGTTACCATAAGATTCTAAGCAGTTTGGTACTCATTAAGTCCAGTGGAGTTGACTTCACTTCCTTCCAGCTGTAGGGTTTGACCAAGAGGTGGTGGCAAGTTTACGAGATGGGTCGACTAGCAAGATCACCTCTTTTTCCCTGGGCTCAGTTCTCCAGGGTCTTTTAGGAGAATTTCATACCCCGCACCAGGAGAGAGGAGCTGAGGAGGCAATTTGAGTACCTTCAGCAGGGTCCGATGTCAGTTACTGAGTATGAGATGAGGTTCACTAAGTTGTCCCGTCATGCTATTATTTCGGTACTCACTGAGGATGAGAGAGTGAGGAGATTCATTGATGGTCTTCACCGTGGTATTCGTATTTCTATGGCTAGAGAGGTGGAGACCGGGACTCTATTCACTAGGTTGTGGAGATAGCGTGTTGTATTGAGCGCATTCACATTGAAACTAGAGAGATGATGCAGGGTAGAGACAAGAGGTCTGGATGTTCAGAAAGTTTCAGTGGACCTCATCTGGAGGCCGAGGTCAGCTGGGGGAGTCTAGTCTTGCAGGACAGCTTATCATTCACAGCAGCTCAGTCAAGGAGCTTTTGTGCAGTATTAATTTAGTGCACTTCCAGCATAGAGTTCTTACCTTACTCTGTCTTTTCAGAGCTCATTAGTTCCCGATTTTTCTAGTGGCTATTCTGGTTCATGGGGTCTGACTCGGGCCGTATAGCCATTCCCAGTTAGAGGTTGCTTTGAGTGTGGAGAGTTGGGTCATGTCAGGAAGTATTGCCACCATTTTCACAGAGGTCCAGTGTAGAAGGGAGGTCAGACTATGGTTCCTGCATTGGTTTCTACACCACCCGCTCAGCCAGCTAGGCGTGGAGGTCATCTAGGACGTGGTCGTCCTAGTGGGGGAGCTCATTCTAGTGGAGGTCAGGCTAGATGTTATGCATTTTCGGGGAGGACCGAGGTTGTTGCTTCTGATGTAGTGATTACAGGTATTGTTTTTGTGTGCCACAAGGATGCTTCAGTATTGTTTGATCCTGACTCTACTTATTCATATGTGTAATCATATTTTGCTTCTTGTCTGGATATTCCCCGTGGTTCTCTTGATGCTCATATGCATTTGTCTATACCTGTTGGTAATTCTATTGTGGCGGATCGAGTTTATCTATCATGTGTGGTCACTATTTGTAGTTTTGAGATGAGGGCAGACTTTCTATTATTAGATATTGTGGATTTTGATGTGATCTTGGGTATGGATTGGTTATCTCCATACCATGTCATTCTTGATTGTCACGCAAAGATCGTGACGTTAGCGATGTCGGGGTTGTCGAGGTTGGAGTGGAAAGGTTTTCTTAGTTTTCGAGGTTGGAGTGCTAGTAGAGTGATCTCATTTTTGAAGGCTCAATGGATGGTTGAGAATGGTGTTTGACATATTTCACCTTTGCCAGAGATATGTTAGTTTAGATACTACTACTGTTGAGTCAGTTCTAGTAGTGAGGGATTTTTTGGATATATTTCCAGTAGACCTAACGAGTAGGCTACTCAATCGGGATATTGATTTCGGCATTGATTTGGTACCAGGCACGCAGCCTATCTCTAGTCCTCCGTATCATATGGCTCCAGTGGAGTTGAAAGAATAGTTGCAAAAGTTGTTGGACAAGGGATTCATCAGCACTAGTATTTCACCTTGAGGTGTGCTGGTGTTGTTTGTTAAGAAGAATGATGGGTCTATGAGAATGTGCACTGATTATCGGTAGTTGAACAAGTGACCATCAAAATCGAGTATCCATTGCCACACATTGATGACTTATTTCATCAGCTTCAGGGTGCCAGGGTGTTGTCGAAGCTGACCGGAGATCAAGGTATCACTAGTTGAAGATTAGGGTTTCGTACATCCCTAGGACCGCTTACTGAACTCGTTATGGGCATTATGAGTTTTTTGTGATATCGTTTGGGCTAACTAATACCCCAGCAGCTTTCATGCACTTGATTAACAGTGCGTTCCAGCCTTATTTGGATTCGTTTATCATTACATTCATTGATGATATTTTGGTGTATTCCAGTAGTAAGGAGGAGCCCGAGCAACATTTGAGGACCGCGCTTCAAACATTAAGGGAGAAGAAGTTATATGCTAAGTTATCCAAGTGCGAGTTTTAGTTAGACTCAGTGGCATTCTTGGGTCATGTGGTATCTAGTGACGCGATCAAGGTGGACCCGAAGAAGATTGAGGCAGTTCAAAGTCGGCCTAGACTGTCTACGCTACAGAGATCAAGAGATTCTTGGGTTTGGCATGTTATTGTCGTCGCTTCATGGAGGGATTTTCATCTATTGCATCCCCATTTATTAAGTTGACTCAGAAGGGTGCTCCGTTCAGGTGGTCGGATGGGTGTGAGGAGAGCTTTCAGAAGCTCAATGTAGCTTTCACTACAACTCTAGTGTTGGTTTTGCCTTCAGGATCTGGGTCATATACAGTTTATTGTGATGCTTCACGGGTTGGCATTTGGTGTGTTGATGCAAGAAGGTAGGGTGATTGCATACGCATCGCGCCAGTTGAGGCCCTATGAGAAGAACCACCTAGTGCATGATTTGGAGTTAGCAGCCATTGTACACGCGCTCAATATTTGGAAACATTACTTATATGGCGTGTTTTGTGAGGTGTATACGGATCATCAAACTCTTCAACATTTATTCATGCAAAAGTATTTGAACTTGAGGCAGTAGAGGTGGTTGGAGCTATTGAAGGACTATGATATCACCATTATTTATCATCCGAGGAAGGCCAATGTGGTAGCAGACACCTTGATTAGAAAGGCAGATAGTAAGGGGAGTTTAGCATTTATTCCAGCTGGGGAGAGGCCTTTGGCTATAGATGTTCAGGCTTTGGCCAACAGGTTTGTGAGATTGGATATACCGGGGCCAATCAGGGTTCTTGCTTGTGTTGTATCCCAGCCATCTTTGTTTGAGCGCATCAAGGCTCGTCAATATGATGATCCCCACTTGCTTTTCATTAAGGACACGGCACAGCGAGGCGGTGCTAAGGAAGTGCCTATTGGTGATAATGGTGTATGGTGGCTTCAGTGCCAGATTTTCGTTCCTAATGTGGATGGGTTTGAGAGAGTTGATTCCTCAGGAGGCTCATAGTTCGCGGTATTCTATTCATCCGGGTGTTGCGAAGATGTA
Source organism: Nicotiana attenuata (assembly GCF_001879085.1). NCBI lineage: Eukaryota > Viridiplantae > Streptophyta > Magnoliopsida > Solanales > Solanaceae > Nicotiana > Nicotiana attenuata. Next base: position 293,089 of record NW_017670504.1, on the reverse strand, counting down.
CCGTGATTTGAAACAGCATTATTAGTGGAGTAAGATGAAGAAAGACATCATTGGATATGTTGCTCGGTGCTTGAATTATTAGCAGGTCAAGTATGAGCATCAGAGACCTGGTGGATTTCTTCAGAAGATTAAGATACCGGAGTGTAAGTAGAAGCGCATCACTATGGACTTTGTGGTAGGTTTTACACGGAGATTGAGGAGATTTGATGATGTTTGGGTCATTGTGGATAGACTGACCAAGTCTGTGCATTTCATTCCAGTCATGACTTCCTATACTTCGGAGCATTTGGCTAAGATCTACATCAGGGAGATTGTCCTCTTGCATGGTGTGCCTGTGTCTATTATCGCGTATCGAGGCACTCAATTTACCTCGCATTCTGGAGAGCGGTTCAGTGTGAGTTAGGCATGTAGGTTGAGTTGAGTACCGCATTTCACCCTCAGATGGACGGGCAGTCTGACCGGACCATTCATATTTTTGGAGCGTATGTTGAGAGCTTGTGTCATTGATTTCAGAGGTCAGTGGGATATGTTTCTTCCATTGGCGGAGTTTGCATACAACAAAGGATCAGTCAAGCATCCATATGGCTCCGTATGATGCCTTATATGTGAGGAAATATCGTTCTCCAATTGGTTGGTTTGAGCCGAGTGAGGCTAGATTGTTGGGCATAGATTTGGTTTGAGATGCTTTGGAGAAGGTAAAATCAATTCAGGAGCGGCTTTGTATAGCGCATCCAAGCAAAAGAGTTACGCTAGTAGGAAGGTTCGGGATGTAGCTTTCGTTGAGGGTGAGAAAGTTCTACTTAGAGTTTCTCCTATGAAGGGCGTGATGAGATTTTGGAATAAGGGAAAGTTGAGCCCTCGGTATATTGGTCCTTTAGAGGTGTTTGAGAGAGTGGGTGAGGTAGACTACAGACTTGCGTTGCCACCCAGCTTATCAGGAGTTCATCTAGTGTTTCATGTTTCCATTCTTCAGAAGTACTATGAGGATCTGAGCCACGTGTGTTGGATATCAGCTTGGTGCAGTTGGACAAGGATTTGATTTATGATGAGGAGCCGACATCCATTTTAGATAGGCAATTTAGGAAGCTGAGGTCAAAGAATATTGCATCAGGGAAGGTTCAGTAGAGAGGCCGCCCGATCGAGAAGGCAACTTGGGAGGCCGAGCATGATATGCATAGCAAATATCCTCACCTTTTTGATATCCCAAGTATGATTCTAAACTCGTTCGAGAAAACATTTGTTTAAGAGGGGGAGAATGTAACGACTCGACCAGTCATTTTGTGTGCAAAATATTCTGAGTTAGTTAGACGTGATTCCGCATGAGCTTTGAAAGTTGGAAGTTGGTTAGTTCATTAAACTTGAATTGGGGTGTGATTTATAGTTTTGATGTTACTTTGGGTGATTTCAGATCTCGACTAGGTCTGTGTTATGTTTTGGGACTGGTTGGTATGTTGAACGGGGTCCCGAGGTGTAACAACGCGACCAATCATTTTGTGTATTTGTGTCTCATTTCCCCTTTTGATGCTTCACACATGTGTATTTGTGTTTTTATGACTTGCGTGGTTGGTTAGTTTTGTTCCGGGAATGTTTTGGATTGATTTGGACCCTTTGGTTCTTGGCTTAGAAGCCTAAGTTAGAAATATTGATCCAAGTTTGACTTTTGTTAAAATAACCTCAGAACGGTATTTTGATGGCTCCGATAGGTTTGTATCGTGATTTTGGACTTGGGCGTATACCCGGAATCTAATTCGGAGGTCCGTAGGTTGATTTGTGTTGTTTTGTCGAAAGTTGGCAATTTAAGGTTTAGAAGATTTCTCAAGTTTGACCGTAGGTTGACTTTTGGCTATCGGGCTCAGAATTTGGTTTTGGGGCTTGGAATAGGTCCATTATGCTATTTAGAACTTGTCTGGAAAATTTGGTGTCATTTGAAGTTGATTTGATAAGATTCGAACACTTGGTTGCAATTCTATAGGTTCTTGAACTTTTCTTTGAAATGCATGCGTTTTGATGTCTCATTCGGAGTTCTAGGTGTTATTTTGTGTATTGATCTCGCAAGCGAGTTAGTATGATATTTTTAGACTTGTGTGGATTTTGGTTTGGAGCCCCAAGGGCTCGGATGAGTTTCGGACATGCTTCGGAATGGTTTTGAACTAAAAACATGATTGATGTTGTGCTGGTGCTCTGATGTCGCAATTGCGAGCACCAGCATTGCAATTGCGAACATGGCAGGGGAGGCTCAGGTATCACAATTACGGTACCTTGTTCGCATTTGCGAAGTCTACGCTTGGGGTAGGCTAGTTCGCATTTGCGACCATTTTCTTGCATTTGCGAAAAGGACAGACTTCGCATTTGCGAAGTCTGTATCGCAATTGCGACATCTTCTCAGTGTGTTAGTAGCCGCAATTGCGAGCTTTTATTCGCAATTGCGAACCCAGTGTCATCATTGAAACATCTGCAACTGAACAAAAGGGCTGAGAGTCGGGATTTTATATCATGTTTTCTCATTTTAGAATCCTAGACTCAGTAGGAGGCGATTTGGAGAGAGGATTTTCATCTACAAACTTTGGGTAAGTTATTATAATCAATTTTCAACTATTTTTCATGATTATATCTTTAGATTTAACATCAAATTTATGAGAATCAAAGAGGAAAATTGGGGATTTTTGTTAAAATTTTGAAAAATGAAGATTTGAGTTTTGAGAGTCGATTTGGACTCAAATTTGAAAACAAAACACAGATATGGACTCGTGGGGTTATGGGTAGTCGGAATCTATCCTTGGGCATGAGTTTTGACCGGGCGTGCCCGAGATTGATTTTTGTTAACTTTTTGGAAAAAGTGTAAAGATAGCTCTATATATCGTAGCTGGTTTCCCTTGCATTGTTTGATGATATTAAGTCATTTTTTGTTAGATTTGAGCCGTGTGGAAGCGAATTTTAGGGGAAAAGTTATTTTAGAGAGTTGATTTGGCCTAGTTGAGGTAAGTATCTTGCCTAACTTTGTGTGGGGAAAACACCCCTTAGGATTTGAGTTGTTGTGTGGTAATTTTACTATGTGGAAGACGTGTACACAAGGTGACGAGTGTGTACACGGGCTATATCTGGTATTTTGACCGGTTTAGACTTTTAGACTTCTTCCATGTATTTAATTGAATTTGTTATAACATGTTACATCTTTCTTTGTTAAATTTACTCTCACATCCTCTAATGACGTTGTTAGCATTTGTTCTATCCTTTATTGTTGTAATTGGTCTTATACAGTGGCAGACCCAGAATTTTGTGCAAGCGGGTTCATTCTTAGATGTACATAATTTTAGTCGTAAAATAGTAGTTGTCTAGTGGGTTCAAATAAAATATTTGTACAAAATTTACGCAGCTTTAATCGTAATTAATACATATACACAATATTATTTTTTCATGAAGCGGGTTCAGTTGAACCCGCTTGCCACCACGTGCCTCCGCCACTGGTCTTATATGCTTTAGTTGAAGTTGCTACCTCCCTTATTTTCTTGTTACCCCTTTTTATTGTTGAATTACTCTTACTTGAAATTTTTTTTCATGGAATATCTTCTTGTTGAGTTATTGATGTTGAAGTTCTGAAAACCAATATCACATTGAGGTTGAAGTTGTTAATTGTTGAGATACCTTTCCTTGTTGAGTATTCCTCATTCATTTTGTTGTTATTGAGATTCTTGTACACATAGTGATTGAGCCACGGGCTATATGTTATGGTAACATTGGTATTGTTGATTTTGGCAAGTATTGTGGCATATGGGCACATATGGTGCGAGTTCATTATTGTGTTGTGATATTAATACGCATACGGTGGTATAAGGATCGGGGTTGATATGCATGCGGTAAGATAAGTAGGGATTTATACGCGTGTTGCTAGTAAGGGAATTAATTGAAGCCACGCGGTGAGATAAGGGGGCTAAAACGCGTGTAGATATTTCGGAAAAATATTTTTAAAAATAACTATAAGACTCACGCGGTAATATAAAGAAAGACTGTGATTGAAATTGTGAAATGTGAAAATGATACATGGTACATCGGTTGTGATTCTTTTTGTACATTCCATGCTAAAAGAGGATTGTTGGTTGAATAGTTCTTGTTGTTTTCTTCATTGTCTTACTTGTAATTGTTCGTGTTTGGCTACTCGTTGTTTCATCATGTGTTCACTACTTGTTGCCTTTACCGCTTAAATTTTTGTTTTTAGCTTACATTATAGAACCGCTTATCTATCATTTACTTCCTCGTTTTCCTTATTAGACTATGCTATATTCTATTTACCTTTCTTATCCTAGTAGGTGTCTTGGTCTGGCCTCGTCACTGCTCCACCGAGGTTAGGCTTAATACTTACTGGGTATCGTTGTGATGTACTCATACTACGCTTCTGCATATTTTTGTGCAGATCCAGGTACATCTGCCCGTGCTGGACGCCAGTGATTGATTAGCTATCTTCGGAGACTTCATGGTACACCTGCTCTATGTTCGCAGGCCTTGAAGTCACATTTTGCTTGTAGATGTTCTACTATTTATTTCCTGCTCAAGAAAGTATTGTATTTCGAGGATTTTAGTGCACTCGTTATAAAGCTTACGACTCATTTTCACCAAATTTTGGGAGTTATTTGTCTGTTGTATCTACTGGGGTTCACTATGATAGTTTAACAACTTAATTGATATTTACGTTATTGTTTCTGCTATTTTTTAATATATATGTTAGGCTTACCTAGTCTTAGAGATTAGGTGCCATCACGACATTCTAAGGTGGGAGTTTGGGTTCGTGACAAGTTGGTGTCAGAGCTCTAGGTTCATAGGTGCTTCGAGTCATAAGCAAGTTTAGTAGAGTCTTGCGGATCGGTACGGAGATGTCTGTATTTATCTTCGAGGGGCTATGGAACTGTTAGGAAATTCCATGTCACGACCCAAACCGATGGGCCGCGACGGGCACCGGTACCTTACTCAACCGAGTACCAACATAACGTATCTTTCATATCATTCTATCATAGGTAAATGAATTGGAGTAATGCATGAGGGAATACAAACTTATACATATGAAGTACGGGCCTATAAGGCCGGCATGATTCTTTATATACTCGAAACATAGGCCGACAATGCCATACAAGTATCCGTATACATGATATCTGTCTACAAGCCTCCAAGAGTACATACTTATCATAAAGGTCGGGACAGGGCCCCGCCATACCAAACAATACGCATCTAAATCATACTGACCAAACAAGCAACTTCGGAGCAAATGGAGCCACCAACATCTTCCGCTGAGCTGATAGCCTACTTGGAGGACTCTCGACCTGTCTATCAGGACCTGCGGGCATGAAATGCAGCGTCCCTAGGCAGAAGGGACGTCAGTACGAATAATGTACTTAGTATGTAAGGCACATAAATAAGTACATAAAAGACATGGAAGAAATATAGAGTAAGTGACTCAACCTGTAAGTTTGGATAACTCTGTAAATCATGAAATACTTATAGTGTCATGCATATGCGTATGAATGTCATGTCGTGCATAGGTACATGTGTTCATAACATCATCAAGCCTCTGAGGGCATCCCATCATATCATCTCGGCTACTGTGGGCAAAATCATCAACGTATACTAGCTGATCAGGTGGTGGTGCGTATATAACGCCATAACCTTTCCCATATCCCATATACATATATATACATATATGTAGGCGTATACAACGCCATCTGCTCATGGGTCAATGTGCATGTATAAATGCATGAAATGCATATGAAATACGTTAATAAAATCTCTTGGCACGTCATAAGACCATTATGCCTCTGATTAATATCATGAAATAAACTTTATCAATTTACGTATTTTCTAAGACCCATGAACAGACGATAGAATAATAAGATATATGGGGAATCAAGAACATAGGCATCTCTAGAATTTCAATGAATAGAGTTATTTATGGAAGTTGTGCATTTGCTCGTTTCGTTCGTGTTGTATAGATCATGCCAAAAAGAAAGAAGGGATAGCCTTAACATACCTGTATGATCTCTTCCTTATTACTCAACCAAGCTCAACACAACTTCTTGCATCTACAACAAGTGAAATGATATTGTCGTTAACATATAATGTCGTACCATCGTATTTGGCTAGTCGCATGACTTAAGGAAAATGGGGCAGCAACTCCCCTATTTTTAATACATCCTAAAGACCACTAAGGGTCATCAACAACCCAAAGACAATAACTATAAACAACACCAGCAACAACAACAATATAATCTAATATGAGTTTCTCCGATTATCTTAACAATCATATTGAGCGGCAAGCTCGTTTCTTTTACTCATAGCAAGATATAAATTGAATCCAACTCTTATTCCATAAATTATTTTATAACCTTCAGAGCATCATACTTGTATGTACCATATTATTTCTAGTTTAAAACCTCCACAAAATGCCTTCCAAAACAGCCCATCACTTGTTTTTCATCTTTTCTTCTTCAATCAACTTAATTAACACCTAGGAAAGCTTAACAACAGCAGACACAACATTATAAAATTGTTTCTCACAATTTTCAGCCACCACAAATCATATTTTTAACCACAAAACAGTCCAACCAAACAGACAACCATATCCCATGTTCCTTCAAGTGCATCTTATGGTTTTTCACTCAAACAACACAAAAAATACAAGATTAACCTTAGGCACAATTAAGAATATGTTATACATACCTAGGACAGCAGCTACAACTCGAAACCCCATCCCACTTAGCTCACAATAGCTCTCAATCACACAACAACATCATAGAAGTATTCTCTTGTAGTCTTTAACACCTTTGATGAGGATTTAAGTTGATTTCTCTTGAGTTTAGTTCTTGCAACCTTGGAAAAGTTCTTTGAGAACTTGAGTCTGTTTTGCAGTAATAGATCTCTGGGTATTGACGAAATATAATGGATAAAAACAACTTATAAGCCCACCGCCTCAATTCTCCAAGCAGTTGGGTAAGCTGCATGCTTGGCGGCTTGAGCAGTACCACTTCGGACACTTGTATCTCTCTACTCGATATCGTATTGACAAACGGCTTGTAGAGTTCGAAACTAGACACATAGAGCTTTAATTCCATTTAAAGATCTCCATGTAACTCTCAATATATTGGGAGAAAACTGCGTCACAACTTGGCCTATAAACCTGCCAGTTTCTCCGAAGAGCAGCAACGTGACTTGGTGACCCTTACTTTAAAAATCCATATTTCTCTACCCCGATGTCGTATGAATAAATGTTTTGGACCGTTGGAAACTAGGTTCGAAAACCTTCATTTTGCTATGACTTATGTCCCAAAATGATATCATAAAGCTTACGAATTTAATTTCTTACAACGGCTCGTTACAAGACAAATCTTAACTCGATTTTTCCGTAAGTTAATTTCAATTTTTCCCAAACTTTATATTTTATGTCCAAACATCATATATAGTCATGTTATTACTTTACACTCATTCAATCATGATTAACAAAGTCTTATATTCATTATACGTCACCTTAGAACGCATAGGGTGTAACACCAAACTTGTAAACTTTCGATAAAACTTATCTTCTTCAATTCGTTTAGCTTCTAAGCCTTCCAACCATCTTGGTACTTGTTATTCATGATCTTAAATATTATTAACTTCCACGGTAACATGATTAACTTACTTTATAAATTTGTTTCAAAGATGATTTCATTTCTGAGCTTACATCAGTTGACTTACGACGTACTCTTAAGTACGAAAACATGGGGTGTAACATCATTCCCCCCTTTGGAACATTCGTCCTCGAATGTTGAATGATGCGCTTATCAGTCTCATACCCCATAGCTCTTATGAATATATAAATATTGTCCTTTCCATCTAGCCAACTGCTTTGTGAACAAATCTAAAGGCCAGGGCATTCCTTCTTTAGGCCTCTTTCTCACACCACGACTTGTAGTCGGAATCCTTCATCATGCAGCTTGTACCACCTTTTTCCTTGTATGTGCACCTATACGACTCTTCCCTCCAGCTTTTTGCTCAAGTTTTTACCCAATCTCTAGGCCTCACCTTGTAAACATATACGGAGCTTGACAAGATGTCCCTCTAGGCATCTATAGGTATACTAAAGTTCTTCGCTCGGTACTTTGATGAACCTAAGAATATTGCTATACCTTACTTTATGGACCCGGTTATCCATCCATATGACTTTACCGCATCTAGGTAGGTCATACTGTAATTACTGAGTCCTGCCACCAAACTCCAGGTTATTCTCGTTGCTTATCCTGTATGCATAATATCTAAGTCCTTTAATGCTTCCTCATTGCTGTTCATCGTAAGAACGACAACCTAATCTCATCTTATACTTTGTGACCTTTGTCCATTCATTGTTGATTCACCTTAATATTGATCTATAATTTACCACAGATAACTTGAAACTTCTTACGTAATCACTATGGCCCATGTTGCATCGAGGAACATCTGGAGTAATTACCATAATCGTTTTTCATAGCATGCCATTGTGATTCACCTTACGTGGGTGTGTCAATCCTGTACATTTCATGAAATCTCCTTTTTTTCCAAATAATTACTCAATCAAAGGCCCAAACGTCATCCCTTATTTATCACAACTACATCCTCATTCTATTACCAGGGCAGCATTCCATCTCTTCTAAATGCTACTAGTCTTAGACTCCTTTGAGTTCTTTCAGGCTATACTGAGCTTTCTATAACTTACAGAAACCATCAGCTCTTTTGTTTTCCTAGGCTTAATTCCAAGGACTTATCCATTTCTCGTCACCTTCTTACTCGGCCTTTCTTGTCCTTACTCATGTCTTCCTAAAACCTGTCGCTTCACCATACTTTAGCTTGCGACCTATACATGTCTATTTATACTACTCGCAACCTTCCTTCAACTTGCTTGCACCATAGATTTCCTTGTGTTATTCTGGATCATCAAGCGAGACATCACATCGTCTCTAACTCTTCTTTACTCTCTTAATCAGGCTTTCTGATACCTAGAACCCATAGGCTGGAAGGCATGCCACCGCTATCTTTCCTGGATACTGAATCCCAATGCTTCTAGCCTTCTATCCGAAGTAAGGACTATTCACAACCTTCTGCACTTGAGTGTCTCGTACGTTGTTCACCTTTACCTTACTTTCTTTAAAATCTCGCATCACGTCTTCTATCCCTTTCATAACTTCTCTTCTACATAGGTATGATTTACATCTACAACTTGAAGCTCTATTGTAATACTTACCCCCGGGTGCATAAACAATCCGGTTGGAGCTTCATACTAACTTCTTATGAGGCTGGTACTCTTCTAACTAGCTTTCTCGTACTATCTCTCTTGTACCTCTGATATTAAGGGTGATCCTACAATGTTCTCAATCGCGATTTCTACAATTTTCTGGGTCCAATAATCAGACTCCTGATTTACTTGGTTGATGTAACTCTTTAATTTCTTCTTCCTTCTTATCAGCCTTTATGTAGGCTTAAGCCATCTTCCGGTCTACGGCCCATGGTATTAGTTATTACTTTAGCTTTTCATGGACGCTATGGAATACCCGTGACACCATCATCTAACAATTCAATCCTTTTTTTATGATCTGGACTCAATTCTTTTCTTTTCTTTTAACTTATAGCGGAGTCTTCTAGGCTGTACGATTGTCAACATATATGCCGCATGGATAATAATCTGAAATCTTAAGTGCGTTCATAACATAACTAATTCTGGATCTTTGTTCGAATAATTCCTTTCGTTTCACAACTTTCTTCAAACATAGGCTATTACTTTTCCTAGTCTTTCTGCCACCTTGTAGCGTGCATACTTAGCTTTTCTTAGTTCCCACGCATGACGGAATTTCCGTGCAACTCACAAGATCTCGAATCCTACTTTCTTATGGAGTTCACACAATGTTGTAGTGAGACTGTTGTTACAAGACCATTTCCTCTTTAGGTCACTATGCTTAGGTTGAAGCCTTCTTCCTTATTTCCTTAGCTAGTCTTTTATTGTAGTACTTAGTGAGGACCCTCTGATTCTTGCAAGGCTGCGAGCTTATTACATCATTTACCCGGTGAAATTTTTGATGTTCTATCTTAATTGTCATTATCCTTACTTACCTTCATGCCCATTTGCTCGTACGGGAAGCTTCTAAGATGATATTTTGATTGTCTTCCTAGTGGCACTCTCTTTTATCTCCATAACGCTCATACGGTACCTTTAACTACCCCAAATCCTATCTTAATATTTCTCAAGCTTACGATGTCATATCGGTGAGACTGAATTCCCCATGTTGAGATTTACTATGTTTATCTTGCACGATCTATTGATTTGTCTGTATCCCCTTGTTTAGCCGTAACTAGGCTCTTCCTGAATCAGTTGCTAACTACTCGTTGGTCCATTCTCATATCAATATTCTGCATAATCTTTCTTGGGTTATTTCCTTTATCTTAACTTACCTCTCGCACTGGCCCCTTATTTATCAACAACATCCCGGGCAGGAACCCTTACTTCCTCTCCTTGACGTCGCGTTTGCATAATGTTCTGGAATCGTAGCATATCAGTAGGATTTGGATAAGTGCAATCTCATCCCTTTTCTCATTTTTTTATCGCATTCTTCCTTCACCATTCCAAAATTACTAAAACCGCTTAATTCTGACTTAATGCCACACTATTCAATAGGGGAGTACTAAGATTTAGCGCTACGACGATCTACCTATAGATGTTTTACCTCTTCATCTTTGGCGTCTTTTTACATCATCGATGACCCTTCAAGGCTTCCAGTGCCTATCTTTGTAGTACTCATATCTAGTTGTACTATTCTAGACTGCACCATCTAGGTGTCTCACAAGGAGATCTATTAGCACATTTGCAATATCCTTTGGAAATGTCAACTAATGCAAACAATCCATCCATCATTTTGGGTTACTCTAACCCCAGTCGGGTCCTGATACCCTGTCCTTCTCTTAATCCATATATGTTAGCTCCCATAGGGCATAACTAAGATCAATGTGGCCAATTGTACATACCTCTGTTACTGTTGAAGGTAACTCAAAATGCTTATATCTCTCTTCCTGAATTGTAGATAATGTACATCTTTACTAACTGGGTACCTTGTACCCTTCTTCACCTTGCTTCTTTTACTTGTTGAAACTTGTACCTTTGATTCTCTCGTTGCTTTTCACCATATGGGTAGATAAATATTCATGCCTCAAGGCTCCTCAACAAGAAGCTTACATGTCTTAGTACACACATGATCTGCTGAAGACCTTACATTTACTCATTATAAGCATCATGCAGAATCAAGTTCCTCTGACTCAACTCTTCCACAACTACGTGCAATCCCTTACCAACCGTCTTTCTAAATGTAGGCATCGTTGTATTATGAATAAGATAGGGTTTAGGAAATTGAGTTTGTTTACCGTGAAAATGGTAATAACAATTAAATTTGATTATGGGATTCTAAAAATACACGATCTATTTTTATGCCGGTCGTTAAGCAATTGATGACATGTGAAAGACTTAGAAGCGAGATAAGAGCTCTAAAACGAAATGTTAACCAAACCGAGTCATTGTCGATCGGGGTCTCGAGATTACTTATTCGAGGCTTCGAGATCGAGTCTGAAGCTCGGCTGGAAGCTATCGGGGTTAGTCGGTAGGCGATTAACAGTTGGGATGAAATCAACGACGGCTCTTTATGGCCAATAATAAGCAATAAATGATGAACAATAAATAGAACACAATGAATGCAAGCAATAAACGAAGTAATGAACTCAGGAGAATATGTTAGAGAGCAGAGAGAATGTTCTTGTGTATTTTAGTATGGAGCAACAGATCTCTACAAAATGACAAGGATCCCCTTTATATATGAGGGGGAATCCCAATATATTACAAAATCATTAATTACAAAGATATGGGCTGACATAGATATTTAATGCCTTGATTCGCCTTTTTACTGGCCCACTAGACTTGACAGGCTGTATGTGCGCGCCTTGGGAACTTCACCTTGGTCCGCCGAGACCACTAATTTACGTTGCCTCGGGGCCGGTCAGTACTTATACTATCTCGAAGTCAACCATCGAGAATTCTCGGAGTCGATCACAGGAAACCCCGGAGACGCCTTGATGCTCGTGAAATAAAAACCGTCAATTTCTACTGTACACAGATAGTCCCTACGTTTCCTAGAGCAAAGCGATAGGAAACAAATTTGAACTCCTACTCCGTAAGCATCATCATCATGACGTCAGCTCACCAGAGCATTAAATGCCATACTCAAAATGCCGCACACGGGTCGCCGTCAAACACGACTATCGAGAAGCCCACGAACCATTATTGGTTCGTCCTTTCCGCTGCCCACATGGCTCCTATAAATGTATCAATCGTTTGATAATTCACACTTTCACAATACCTTCAAATTTTCAAGGCTAAATTCATCTCTTTTCACATTCTTTCCTCTTCCGTTCCCGATCCTTTGCCTACTTTCTCAAAAAAGCTTTAGCACCATTATGGCTAGAACTTCCAAGACGGTTCCCGGGAAGGACGAGGCTGCCTCTTCATCCTGGGCATCCAAAGGAAAACCCAAAGTGATACCCACCATCGAACAGTGTACTCCCGTCGAGTTCGACACGATGAAGGATTTTTCCGTGGGTAGAACTTCACCTGTATCGGGCCGATGCGAGAACGTGTCCCGGTATATTAGCGTTGTAACCGATATAGGGAAAGTGATGGGAGACTGCCGATGGGGGGAGGCAGTGCTGGTCGAGATACCCCGTTCTAGCGAAAGCATAACGGATCACAAAGCGGGTTTCCTTTATGTATATACTTACCCGTTCACTTTGGGTCCGGTCGATTCTTCGAACCCTTCTTCCCTGGCGATAGATCCGGTTATTCTCGATTTCTGTGATAAGTACCAAGTGACGCTTGGTCAAATCTATCCATCTTTCTGGAGGATAGTCTACATGCTTCGCCACTTTTGCAACGAGGTTGAGGGTGCGACCTTTACCCTCGATCGTTTGATAAGATTGTATAGTCCTCGATTTTATCGAGGTTTGATTAGGATTCACCCTCGGTACGAGAAGTCATTTTTCTCAAGCATTGATGAGGATAACGATCGAGGGTGGATGAGCAGGTTCGTCCGAGTGAGGACCTCGGACATCATCCCGGCCGGGAAGATGCCATCCCTGGAGAAGTGGAATATTCAGCGTAAGTATTTTTTCCTGCGGATCATGCTTTGTGGGTATCTTACCTTTCTACCAAAAAATGATGTCCCCTTGGTTTTTGCAGCTACCGCTTGGTATCCCGAAGCGGTCCAGGATCTGCCGGGATGGATCAAGCAATTGGATGCTTCGTTCCCGCATCTTGGGCGGTCTTGGCCCGATGTGGCCAAAACGCGGTGGGTGGCCAAGAATCATGGTAAAATCCTTCTTGCCACTCTTACTATGTTTTGCTTCTCTTCCCCATATTCTTTGTGCTGACAAATTTCAACCACTATTCTTACGCAGGTCTTGGCGAAGGAGTGCAGATGAGACTGCCTCATGATGGTGAGGAGGAGGCTCCGGAGCCTGATAAAGGCAAGAAAAGGAAGAAAGGTTCGGCCGCTGCGTCTCCTGTGGCAAGGAAAACCAGGTCCAGCAGATCTCGGGCCGAAGCCGAGGTCTCGTCTTCAGCTTCTGGAGTGGGCTCCGATGACGAGGGCGATGATGGAGATGAAGCTCCTTTGGCACAAAGGAGAAAGTCGGGCATGGAAGCCCCCCAAGTGTCTGCGCCGAAGGGCGTCGAGTCGGGGACAGCTGAATCGGCTCGAGCCCACGCCTCGGAGGGCCTTGAAGAGGGCACAGGTGTAACCCCTGAGCCCCCGTTTGGTCGTGGCGCAGCCCCCACCGAGGAGACTGTTGCTGGTAGTTCCAAAGGGTCTGGTACCAGAGCTTTTCGGGGGCAGGATTTGCCCTATGGTGACATCGATGCCCTGGGTGGCCTTAATTTGGGCCCTCAGGTCTCATCGGGTAGTTAAGGGATGCCCAGGATCCGAATGCCGTCAACGCGAGGGGTCCTCTCAAGGAGGGAGGTGCGTTTGGCGACTTCCTTGATGATATTGACGATGTCAGCGAGGACACCGATCTAGATGCTCCCAGCGCCGTCAAGGCAGCGGAGAGGTTCCAGTGGCAGGTGATAGCTGTTTATGTATACCCTTTTATTCTCACGTATTTTTTCTTGTTTTTCGGACTCTTCTATTTTGTCGTAGTCTAAGGAGATGTATGATCACGCTCTCTCCAGACTCCGAGAGGAGCTTTCATGTCGTGAAAAGGAGCTCGAGAAGCTCACCTCAGGACTACAGGAATCGGAGGCCTCCTCTATCCGAAAGGAGAAGGAATTAGGCGAGCTTCGGGCGACTTTGGAAGCAGTGCTCCGAGAAAAGGCTGATCTTGCTGAGCAGGTTTTTTGTCATTCGTAACTCCGTTCATCGTTCTCATAACTCAGTATTCGTTGACTTATTTTTTCTTTCACAGGTCGGGCTGAAGAATGTGGAAGTCCTCGAGATGAGGAAGCGAAACGAGGTAGTGAACTCGGAATTGGCATCGACCCAGGATCTCCTCCAAGATGCTCGAAAGGAGATTGCTGCACTATCTGCGGCCAAGTCCGTGGTCGAAGAGAAAGTCGCTACCTATATGAAGGACGCCGCTACTGTGAATCAAATATCCCGAAATATATCGGTGGAGGTTGAGTAAAATCTGGTTCGGGCTGTTGCCCATGCTAGTGCAAAGGCGAGGAGGCAAGCCTTAGAGGAAGCCAGTGCCAAAGGTGCCAATCTCTCAACTGAGATCGAGGAGGCCCGAGAGTCGGAGGAAGAAAAGGCGTTCTTAGTTGCTTTGGACGAAAGTCGCAGAGATGGTTCGGAGGATAGCGGAGATGAAGAGTAGACCTGCGCCGGCTTTGCTTCTCTTTTTTCTTTTTGTGTACGTATCCCCGGGGAAACAAGTCTTGTAAAGACGCCCCCTTGTAAATATATTTTTTGGTAATGGAAAAGAATTTTGTCTGCTTCAAGTCTTGTCATTCTTTATATTCTAGCTTTCATGTAGAGTTAATCTTCGAATTTTGATGTTGGCTCTTTGAAGCCCACACTTGGAGTAATCGCGGTCCTCAAGATCGGGCACCATCTCGCAATTAGGCCGAAAGCTTTTTTGGGGCCGATGCTTGTGGTAGCAGGGACCCTCGGGGTCCGAATTCCTCCCAAACTTCGCGTGATAGCAGCATTCATGCGACCTGATAGTGGGACCCCCGGGATGGTCTTGCCAGTACATTTCCCGAAAAGGGTGACGCTGTCATGTCCAGGATTAATTGGCCCTCTGGGTAGGCGAGCAGTCGCCGCTTACCACTATATATTCACTTGCTTACTTCTCAAATGGAGATTCTGCTACTCTGGGTAATTATTTCTTTCATAGAACTTTGCTCTTTGTGCTAGTTCTCCCGTCGTTTCAACTCAAAACCTTCGCCCAGGTCTTCATCTTCTTCTGCCAACATATCGTAGCCATGGATGCTACGTCGACATCCGTCCATCAAGGAGAGGGGAGTTCTGCCTCTGTTTCGTGTCCGATCGGTTGTACACCGTCGGCACCCGGTGAGCGGGTCTCGAGGTGCTTTGTGTCGAGGAGAGATTTTACGTTGGAGAGACCTCTCAACGTCCAAGGGCATCGGGAGCATGCATCGAGGTTCATCTCTTCAATAAGGGAGGAACACCTCGAGATGATTAGGAAAGACTGCGGATGGGGAGGAGTGGCTGCAGGTACCTTCCCGGGAGGAGAGCATCATGACCCATGTTGAGGGGTTATTGAGCGTGTACACGTATCCTTTTACGTCGGGTCCCCCTGATAGGGTTGTGCTTGAATTCTGTAGGAGATATCAGGTTACCCTGGCGCAGGCTCACCCATCCCTTTGGAAGATAGCACTGACGATAAGGTACTTCGCGGATAAGGCCGGGCTCGAATTCACCCTTAGCCATCTCGTTAGGTTATATCGGCCCCTGCATTACTGGGGCTTGATTACTCTATGGTGTCGATCCACTCGGTCCCCTGGCGTTAATAATGAAGAGGACGAGGACCGAGGGTGGATGAGCCGGTTCGTACGAGCGCGGACAGTCGACATTATTCTTGGAGAGTTTTTGCCATTTCCTGAGAAATGGAATTTCACACGTAAGTGGCATACCTGCATTTTTATCGCTTTGTCCGTAGTGGAGGCGGGCTCCATAAAGGCATCTTTCTATTTCATTCTTTGTAGTGATTCCTTGGTTGCCGAACGAGGTCTCTAATATGGCTGAATGGTCCCGTAAGCTGGCAGCTTGTTCGACCTATGACAAACGCAAGTGGCGAGACCTGTCCAAGGGGAGATGGGAAGCAAAGCATCATGGTAGGTGTTTTAGTGGCTTATTTCCTCAGAAAGGTACTTTCTTTTTAGCGCACTAACTCTACCGCCGCATGTATCGGAGGTTTTCTCGAGACGAGGCCGTGCCCCCCTGATCGGTGCAAACCCTGCACCACTATGGAGTCGCGAGAGCGGTCGATGCAGCTTTTACCCGAAAAGGCCGGGATCGAATCCACAGGGAGCTAGATTTGTGAATTGGATTCCTATCTAAACTAGCAATGTGTAATGCTCTTAGTTACGCTTCCAATCATAATTGTTTGCTTTTTACTTCTAATATTATACTACTGAGATGCTAAATTAAACTAAGAATAATTGCTTGAAAGGTTTTCTAAATAGGTAACGAGGCGCTAGGGAAGTGACTTTCCCCTAGGAGAATACTTTACGGGTTCTAAAGTCTAAGGCAAAGTTGTTATGTTTGGGATCGCGATATAGCCAATGCACGACACTACTCAGTTTATACCTCTCGGTAGCTTGAGTGACTTTGCCCTAATTGACTTTCTCAAGACCAATTGGGTGTCGAATTTATGCAAGCAATGTAGGCTCAAGTCGGGTATTACTATCTCTAGATTTAACCCTTTAATTGGGGCTATCAATCTCTTGAGTACGCCCCAATTCCTTGTTGGACTGATTACCTAGACTCAAGCTCTCTTTCTCAAGAAGAGCCCAAGTAAAAAAGGCACAAATTAGTGTTTGCAACCACTAATCCAACATAGAAAACACAAATCAGTCCAAATATCAACCACCCATAAACATCTAGGCCTTAAAACACAAGACCCATCAAATACCCACACTAGGGTTGAGCCACAACCCTAGCTAATGGGTCTAGCTACTCATAATAATGGAAGAAAATAGATAATTAGATGAAGAATAACCCATATAATATGTTTACAAGCTAATAATTGAAGATTCAATGATAAACCCACTATAAAATTACTCAAAATAGTCTAAAATTGTCGTTCACGTGCTCAGCTAAAAGTTAGATACCCTAAAAATCTAAAAAAGAACTATCTATACAAGGCTAAATTTTCTGGACAAAAATACCCCTGCGGAGGTACCGCAGACCGCGGAAAATGCATCGCGGTCGCGGTGAGGCTTTTTAGCTTGACTTTTGAGTCTCTGAATCTGGCCACCGCGGACCGTGGAAAATGCACCGCGGCCGTGGTGGCTTCACTGCGGTCCGCATAAAATGGATTGCGACCGCAATGACTTCCAACTTCTAGATTTCCAACTCTCTGAATCTCCTCACCGCATACCGCACAAAAAGAACTGCGGCCGCGGTGAGGCCACTGCGGTCCGCACAAAATGGTCTGCGGCCGTAGTGCTTGAACTTCCAAAATTTGCATCTCTCTGACCTTTTCCACCGCGGACCGCACTAAATGGACTGCGGTCGCGGTGGATCTTCTGCGGCTGCAGTGGATTTTATGCTGCAGTAGTGCCTTGCCTTGTTCTTGGTACTTGTGCAAGTTTCACTCTTTTTTTGAGCTGATTTTGACTACTTGTCACTTTTTTGACCAAATCCTGCAAACAAGTACAACATGTAAGCCTTTGGAACTATTTGTATACATTCTTAATCAAAACTCAAGTAAAAAGGAGTGTAAAATGAACTAGAATCCCTAGTTATCAACTCCCCCAAACTTAAGCTTTTGCTTGTCCTCAAGCAAACAAAATAAGTCCCACCTCCTTAAGAATACAACCAAGAAAATTCAGCTGACCTAAAGTGACCTCATGTAGCATCAATTGGGACTAACAATTGCCCTCAATTCAAATGAATCATTAACAACATTCAACCTTTTAAACACCATGGTTTTGGTGCGACATAAAAGCATCAAGGATTGACTCAACTCATCAAAGAAACTCTTTCTATTACTTTGGTCATCGTGGAACCCAAACTTATACTCCTCAACTCTCCATAGGAAAACCTCACTTTTAGGTTGCAGCACTCAGAATGAGGATTGTGGAAAACACACTCATCTCTCTCAAAGAAAGGTCACAAGTCCGGCTCTAAGTACCATAAGCTTGCCCCTTATGTGAGTCACCACTAATCTAAGCTTCATTTAACTCAAGATCATATAGGGCTTTTGTGGAGATATAGTGAAGGCTTTTGGTTCAGGGTAGGAAATATTTGGTCTAAGTAGGTTCCATCTTTCCCTTAAGCACTTCATTTGCTTTATTTTGGCAAACATTCTCTTGACTTATTAAGTCATTTACTTCTTTCTTAGGGGTTAGAGAGACACATTGTCACTCTTTCTTGTTCATTTCAAACCTTTTTCTCCTTTCTAAGCTTTCCACGCCTTTCATCACTTTACTTTTATTGAATCCCTTCATTTCTTCTATATTGTTCATTCTTTTTGACTTTTTGATTTTCTTTCTTTTTCTTTTTGCCTTTCCTTTTCTTTGCTTTTGTACCTTTTACCACTTTGTTGCATTCCTCGTCTCTTCCCCCAAACTTATGTTTTTTCCATGTGCTAAGGAAAGATTGGGTGCCAAGAGAGGGTCTTTTCAAAACGGGTAAACGCTTGTATCATGGTTTTTGAAGGAAAAAGGGCTATAACTCAAAAGGGGTTGACTAGGGACATTATCATTGGTAGGCTATGGATGTTTTCAAGATATTATTCGGATCAAGGAGAGCCTATAATCACTTCTCAAGTCAAACTACACTTAGGATTTCGCCTAGACAAACATTCAGGCCAAGTTCTAGACTCAATGGCACGGGACTTGAACTTGCAATTCAAATTCTCACCACACAAGCTATAGGATTGCTAAAGAGGCAGAGTCGAGGGCCCACAACGACCTTAGCTAAGATTTGAGCAACATACATGGTCCTAAAAAACAACTTGATGATTGTCAGCCAACACAAGAGTCTCAAGGTCACAACTATTACCATCCTATACACACCAATTTGTTTTTGACCATAGGATCAAAGGCAAATGTGTTAGGCCCAAGTGAAGCTTTGCCTGAGGCACTATTATTCACTAGCTACTATTTACACAAAAACAAAAAGTAGCTACTATTTTGTTTTTGTGTAAATAGTAGCTAGTGAGTAATAGTGCCTCAGGAAAAGCTTCACTTGGGCCTAACACATTTGCCTTTGATCCTATGGTCAAAAACAAATTGGTGTGTATAGGATCTGGGGCTAGCTAGAGGAACCTTCCTGAGGCTCCGCCAACTCGATCACTGCATCATCAGTACGAGGAATCACCCTTCTCCTCTTTGGTACCCTCTGTAAATCCTGCTCTTGCTCAGGCTGGACTGCTGGGGTCGGGTCATGCAATAGCAGCTCCAATGGCAAGTGATCAACAGCCTTCATTTTCTCCACTTCGACCCTCAACTCTTTCACAGACTCCTTTGATGCTCTGGTCTTTCTCAGCTTCTTTGTTTCCTTTGCCAGCTCCTTCAGTGCTTTCCCATGAGTACCTACAGCATCCAATATCAATTGTTGGTTCTCTAGGAGCTTCTTCTGGTTGTCCAGAAGCTCCTTGAGAGTATCCTCCACTGACTGTGGAACCTGAGGCTGAGGGGGTACAGACTGGGCTGCCACCAAGGTAGAAAGCACAGACAGCTTAGAAGTAGCTGCCTGCATCCAGTTGTTGATACTGGCAAGGGTCTGGCTCAAATGGTGGGCAGTTAATGGGTAGGCTTAAGAGGAGGGGATATCTGGGGCAGTGGTAGTAGAGGGTCCTGGGGCAGTATCTGGGACAGCTGAGGGAGGCTGAGAAGGAGCTACTACTACTACTGGCTCTTCAGACTGGCCAATAGACGCAGTGGATTTGCCTTTAGGATCTTTGCCTTTGGGTTTGTCATCACTTTTCAGGTTGTACCAGGAAAAAGGTGCCTTTGGCTTCACCTTCACATCAAACTTCCTTTTCTCCACCTCCAGGTCGTCAAAATACATTGTCAGGAAATTTGGGAAGGGATATGATCTATCACCTTCATTGACCACCCGTGTGATCACCCGAGACATGACATTCTCGACATTGATCGGGTACCCTGCCATAATTGAAGCCATCAAGATTGCCCGGGAGATAGGGAGAGAGTTCTCATGAGTAGTGGGGTCCAGCCTGCTGCACACGAATGTCTCCCACCCCTTTGCTTCAAAGTTCAAGGTCCTCCTCAGAATTAGGACTCCTACTGTCAACCATGCTGGGGTGGTACTCGGGAGTGCCAGGTACTCTGCCACCCACGGACGGGCTGCCTCATCCAATGCCACCTTTTTTAAATACAGTGATTCATCTTCCTCCAGAAAGCCCAGGTAGTCATTGATTGTCTGCCCATCGAACTTCACTGTCAAATTCCGCACCTTAGTCACTTTAGTGCCCTTTTTGATGTGAGAAGCATTAGCATAGAATTCCTTGACTAAGTGCCAATTTGCGTCCTCGACGTTGCCTATAAAATATTCCCAGCCCGGTCAATCTCTGAATTGCCTCTTCACATTAGGGTTGTGAGGCAGAAGGTCCCTCTCAATGAATGTCCTCTCAAGTATCAATTTCCTCTCGGGCCACCACTCTCGGAATTTGTGGTATGCTTTCTCACTGACGAATCTATCCTGCCAAGCATCCGGGTTTCTAGCTCTCTCGACTCCCCCGGTTTGGGGCACACCCCCTCCTTCTTCTTCTATGGGATCCTCACCGGGTGTTGAAGCTGTAGGTGAGGTAGAAGAAGCACTATCACCGCTCTCGGCTGAGCCCTCAGACGACTCAGAAGAAATATGAAATGAAGCTCGAGCAATAGGAGAGACCGAAGGGGTAGGTTCATCTCAATCTCATCCTATCCGGGAAGTCAGGGATATACTCTGGCACTGAATCAGACTCGGATGCCTCCCGGGAGGGTACATACTTACTTCCCTCTGAATGGGAAGCAGCTCTATCCACAACTTTGATTATTTTTCTTGTATCTCCAATTGCTTTCCGAACTTGTAGGGTTAATTTTGTCATTCCTCGTCCCCTACCCCGGGAGGACTCTCCTTTTCCTTTTTGTTTATCTCCACCGCCTCGTGATTTAACCATTGTCTGCAACTGGAATTCAGTTAAAGCTTGTTAGTATCACAGTATCAGAAGCATCAGTGAAGAATATGCATGAAAACAGCGGACTGCGGACCGCATAAAAAGCAGTGCGGCCGCAAAGAAACCACTGCGGACCGCACAAAATGGCATCGCGGTCCGCAGTGAGGTGGGGTTCAGAATACCCACTCTCTGAATCAGGACACTGCGGACCGCAAGAAATGGTCTGCGGCCGCGGTAAGGCACCGCGGACCGCGAAAAATCGACCGCGGCCGCGGTCGTAAAAAACAACCTCTCTGAAGTTTCTCTCCGCGGACCGCGAAAAAACCATCGCGGCAGCGGTGAGGCACCGCGAACCGCAAGAAATCCACTTCGGTCGCGGTAAGCATAACACAGCAATACCAACCTAGGGTTTTAATATTTTTCTCATTTTTAGCTTAAATTCACTTATTATCAAGCCCCTAGGTATTTAATCATCATTTTTCACTAATTAACCCTAATCTAAACGGCATGATGTAACCCTACGCTACAAATTGAAAGAAAAAGGGAAGAAAAAGAAGTACAACTAACTAATTAAAAGAAAACAAAACAAAGTTAAAAACTAGGGAAAGATTAAATGTACCAGTAATGAGATGCAGTAAAGATGGATGAGGATCAGTGATTGAATTTGCACAGTTAGGGCTTGATGAACAGTAATTTTTTTCTATTTGGAAAGCAAAGGATCAAAAAGTGTAAATGAAGGCCTGAGGTTCTATTTATAGAAAAAGGACCTGGGACCCACGTTACCTACCCACCGCGGTCGCACAAAGTGCACCGCGGACCGCGGTGGCTTCACCACATGAAGCACTGGCTGGGTTATCGTCGCGGACCGCAGAAAATCTCCGCGGCCGCGGTAGGTCACCGCGGACCGCATAAAATGCATTGCGGCCACGAAAAATGCACTGCGGCGCGAGCTTCAGAGAGTGCAACATTTTTCCAACTTGGTCCTGCACTGCATCAAAACAACCCTATACACATCTCACAACCAGTTAGTCCAAAAGCAAATCCTACACTAAAAAGAAAATCAAAGAAAAACAAAAAGAAAGACACATGGGTTGCCTCCCAAGAAGAGCCTGATTTAACGTCGTGGCACGACGCAGGTTACCATCAAATCACTTTAGATGGATCATTGCCACCACGTGGCTGTCATCAATCTTGCCAAGGTAGTGCTTGACTCTGTGCCCATTAACTCTGAAGATCTCTCCATTTTTTTTCAAGTCAAGTGCACCAAACGGAGTCACAAGCACCACTTCAAAAGGTCCACTCCATTTTGACTTAAGCTTTCCTGGAAACAGACGTAACCGAGAATTGAACAAGAGAACCAATCACCCACTATGAACTCCTTGCTACGAGCATACTTGTCATGAAGATACTTCATCTTGTCCTTATACAAGGACGAACTGGAGTAGGCATGGAATCAGAATTCATAAAGTTCATTAAGCTGCTCCACACGAAGATTTGCTGCCACATCCCATTCAAGATTCAGCTTTCTCAATCGGAAGATGGCAAGCTTTCCCAAACACCAACCGGTACGGAGACATACCAATCGGAGTCTTGTAAGCAGTCCTATAAGCCCATAGAGCATCATCTAATTTCTTTGACCAATCGGTCCTATTTGCATTGACCGTCTTTGACAATATACTCTTGATTTCCCTATTTGAGACTTCAACTTGGCCACTCACCTGAGGATGATAAGGAGTAGAAACTTTGTGATTGACACCATACTTTGCAAGCAAGGTGTCAAAAGCTCTATTACAAAAATACGACCCCCATCACTTATGATTGCTCGCAGCGTGCCAAACCTAGTAAAAATACTCTTTTTGAAAAATGCAACAACACTTCGGGCCTCATTATTGGGTAAAGCCACGGCTTCAACCCACTTTGACACATAGTCAACTGCCACTAGAATGAAGGTATTGCCACACGAACTAACAAACGGGCCCATGAAATCTATACCCCACATATCAAAAATATCAACTTCGAGAATGGTGTTAAGAGGCATCTCATCCTTCTTCGAAATACCGCCCGCTCTTTGACATTTGTCGCATCTCTTCACAAGTTCACTTGCATCTTTGTACAAAGTTGGCCAGTAAAACCCACAACTAAGAACCTTTGAAGCTGTCCTCACCCCACCGTGATGGCCACCATAGAGAGAGGAATGACAAGCCTCTAAGATATTCAATTGCTCCTCCTCAGGGACACACCTTCGGATCACACCTTCAGTGCAGATCTTGAACAAGTACGGCTCATCCCAATAGAAATCCAAACTATCCCGTTTGAGCTTCTTCCTTTGGTTAGAAGAGAGCTCACACGGGATTATACCAGTCATAAGGAAATTAGCAACGTCCGCAAACCATGGCGTATCATTCACAGACACAGAAAGAAGTTGCTCATCGAGAAATGCATCATTGATCTCTAGGCCATCATGAAGCCTCCCTCCTCCTCCAAGCGGGACAAGTGGTCGGCCACTTGGTTTTCACAACCTTTCCGGTCCACAATTTCCAAATCAAACTCTTGAAGTAACAAGACCCATCGCATCAACCTAGCTTTGGAATCTTTCTTCGTCATCAAGTACCGAAGAGCGGCATGATCGGTATTCACTATGACCTTGGCGCCCATGAGATACGGCAGAAATTTTTCCATTGCGAACACAATAGCCAACAACTCTTTTTCAGTCACCGTGTAATTCATTTGAGCATCATTCATTGTCTTGCTCGCATAATACACCGGATGAAACATTTTATTCACTCTTTGACCCAAAACCGCCCCAACCGCAACATCACTCGCGTCACACATGAGCTCGAAAGGCAAGCTCCAATTGGGTGCGGTAATAATAGGAGTGGTGGTCAACTTGTGCTTGAGAAGTTCAAAAGCTTGCATACATCTCTCATCGAACACGAACTTGGCATCCTTTTCCAATAGCTTGCACAAAGGATTCACTACCTTCGAAAAATCCTTGATAAATCTCCGGTAGAACCCCGCATGCCCAAGAAAACTTCTAACCCCCTTGACAGAAGTAGGGGGAGGAAGCCTTGAAATCACTTCTATTTTAGCTTTGTCCACCTCTATACCATGCTTTGAAATTTTATGGCCAAGGACTATGCCCTCCTCAACCATGAAGTGGCATTTTTCCCAGTTGAGCACAAGATTGGTTTCTTCACACCGGGCCAACACCCTATCAAGATTCTTCAAGCATTCATCAAATGAGTCACCCACGACACTAAAGTCGTCCATGAACACCTCCAAAATATCTTCCACCATGTCGGTGAAAATGGCCATCATACACCGCTGGAATGTAGCCGGCCTATTGCACAACCCGAATGGCATCCTAGAAAAGACAAAGGTATCATATGGGCAAGTGAAGGTAGTCTTCTCCTGATCTTCCGGAGCAATCAAAATTTGGTTGTACCCAGTATATCCATCCAAGAAACAGTAGAAAGCACGCCCAGCAAGTCAATCAAGCATCTGGTCAAGGAAGGGCAGTGGGAAGTGATCCTTGCGGGTCACTTTGTACAGCTTGCGGTAATCCATGCACGTCCTCCATCCGGTGACTGTCCGGGTAGAAATTAGTTCATTTTACGCATTGGTCACCATGGTCATACCACCCTTCTTCGGCACACATTGCATCGGCGAAGTCCAAGAACTGTCAGAGATGGGGTACACAACCCTCGACATCCAACCACTTGATCACCTCCTTTTTCACAACTTCTTGCATTGCCTCGTTCAACCTCCTTTGATGTCCCAAGGAGGGCTTTGCATCATCTTCAAGAATAATCTTGTGCATACAAAAGGCGGGGCTTATTCCCCGAATATTATCTAAAGTCCATCCAATTGCCTTCTTCCGCTTTTGGAGCACCGCCAATGTGGCCTTTACCTGCATGTTAGTAAGACAAGAGGAAAGAATAACTGGCAAAGTTGAACTAGGGCCTAAGAATTCATACCTGAGGTGTGGAGGCAACAGCTTCAACTCCAACACCGTAGGTTCCTCGATTGAGGGCTTTGTTGGTGAAGTCTTCCTATTCTCAAGATCCAAAGATAACTTCCGAGGCTCATAAGAGTAAGAGCCCATTCCATGTAAGGCATTGACACACTCCACCCGGCCTTCATCTTCATTTACATCAAGATTCAACAATACCGCCTCTAGAGGGTCCTCCACATTTATCATTGCACTAGTATCATCAATTATCACTGCCGTGACAAGATCCACAAATGAGCACACTTCAGTACAGTTGGGCTGCTTCATTGAGTTACACACATGAAATACCACTTTTTAATCACCCACTCGGAAGGTGAGTTCCCCTGCTTCCACATCAACTAAGGCCTTCCCAGTAGCAAGGAAAGGTCTTCCCAAAATTATAGGCACCTTAAAATCGACCTCACAATCGAGAATCAAAAATCAGTTGGCAAGATAAATTTGTCCACCCGGATGAGAACATCATCAATTATACCCAAGGGCCTCTTCATTGATCCATCTGCCATTTGCAATCTCATGGAAGTCGCCTCGGTTGTCCAATACCCAAAGTCTTGAAAACTGAGTAGGGCATCAAGTTGATACTCGCCCCCAAATCACATAGAGCTTTAGCAAAGTCTGCACTCTCAATAGTGCAAGGAATGGTGAAATCACCGGGATCTTCTAGCTTCGGAGCCATGAATGCACTATACCACTAACTTGGTGGGTCATCTTGATAGTTTCACAGTCCATGAATCTTTTCTTTGTCACCATATCTTTCATGAATTTAGCGTAACCAGGAATTTGCTCTAAAGCCTCCACCAAAGGCACATTAATGGATAAGCTCTTCATCATGTCAATGAATTTTTTAAACTGGTTCTCATTTTTCTGCTTTGCGAGCCTTTGAGGATAAGGTGGAGGTGGCCTTGGCAAAGGAGCCTTGGCTTTAGGCACAACCATTTTCGTCATGTCTATTACGTGTTCCCTAGACGGGTTCACATCATTATGAGTTTCCACCTTAGTATCTTTGATATCAATCCTCACTTCTTCATTCACGTTCTCATCAATCACATTCTCAACCACCAAAGGGATCTCATCCTCTTGCAACTCAACTTCATCACTCAAAATTTCTTTTTGTTTGGAGGTATTCACATCACCGCCTCGTCCACTTCTTGTAGTTACCTCCATTGCATGCCCGGTATTGTTCCCACCCTTCGGGTTGACTACCATATCACTAGGTAGATCCCCCTTAGGGCGAGTATTCAAGGATTGTGAGATTTGGCCTAGTTGAACCTCCAAGTTTCTGATTGAGGTATTGTGATGCCAACTGAGCATCAGAGTCAGCATTCCTTTTCATCATCTGTTCAAACATCATCTTGATTCTCCCCATGTCATTGTTGGATGAACTAGGACCTTGGGATGGTAATGGGGGTGGATTGTTCGGTTGTTGATACATTGGGGGCCTTTGAAAGCCTTGCCCCCGATTTCCCTGATTATTATTGTTCCAACCACCCTGATTGTTGTTTCCACCCCAGTTGTTGTTGTTGTTGCTCCAGTTACCCTGATTGTTCTGATTGTTGTTCTGGTTGCCCCAATTTGGATTTTGGTTGTTGTTCCCCCAATTATTGTTCCCTTGTTGTTGATTTCCCCAATTGCCTTGGGATCTCCATTGTTGTTGTCGGTTGGAAGAATTTCCCCTTTGGCCTTGATAGTTGTTCACGTATTGCACTTGTTCATTCTGTTCATCATAACCATCATCTTGGAACCCACCACTATCTTGGTCATATTGATCCGAACTCCATTGGTCTGTTGGCCTCTTTGCCTTCTTTTGTTCACTAGCATATTGACACTTTCCATAGCATTTACTTATCGAGGAGCTTGAACCTGCTGTAATTGTGCCTTTGCTAACTGATTCATTGTTGTTGTAAGTTCTTCTATTGTCTGTCCATGATCATGAAGCTCTTTGTGCAAGTGAATGACCGTGGGGTCACCCTGTGGAACATTTGGTCTGCTTTGTCATGTGGAGGACGTGTCCGCCATTTCATCCAATATCTTAGCCTGATCATATGGTGTGTTCATGAAGTTGCCCCTGGCGAGTTAGTTCACTATGCATTGGTTAGTGGTGTTAATGCCCCGGTGTAAAGTTTGTTGCATCATTGCCTCAGTCATATCATTGTTGGGACACTCCTTTACCATAGTCTGGTACTGCTCCCAAATTTCATGCAATGGTTCGTTGGGCTCCTGTTTGAAAGCTAAGATTTCATCCCTCAAAGTTGTCATGTGCCCCGGCGAGAACAATTTTGCAATGAATTTGTCTGCCAACTCATCCCATGTATGGATGGAGTGGTTGGGGAGTCTCTCCAGCCAATCTAATGCCTTCCCTCGAAGAGAGAAAGGTAAAAGTCTCAACCGAAGGCATCCTCTGACAAGTTCGTTTGCTTGCTCCCCCAGCATGTATCAACAAAACCCTTAAGGTGCTTGTAAGCATTCTGATCGGGAGCATCTGTGAAATACCCTCGCTGCTCCAACAAGGTCAGCATCATATTGGTAATTTGAAAATTCCCGCCCGGGTCCGAGGTGGGACAATTGCACTGGCATATCCTTGGTTGGGAAGCACCCGAGGAGACACTCTAGGAGGTGGCGGGGGAGGGTCTGGAATATTATCATTGGCATTGGCCTAGCGGCCTCTCCTTTGTCCTTGAGGTACCAGAGGCACCTCATCTTCACCGATGTCATCAACCTCCTCCCCCGGAACCACGTTTCCAAGAGGGTCATTGTTGTTGTTTTCCGCCATATTGTACCTGAATTGGCGTCACACACAAGTTAGTATCGAAGGAAAAACAATATACAAAACTATTTAGATAGATAGCCAAAACTGTTAGCTCCCCGGCAACGACGCCAAAAAGTGATTGGTGCCAACCCTACACCACAATAGAGTGGCAAGAGCGGTCGATGCAGCTTTTGCCCGAGAAGGTCGGGATCGAATCCACAGGGAGCTAGATTTGGGAATTGGATTCCTATCTAAACTAGCAATGCGTAGTGCTCTTAATTACGCTTCCAATCATAATTGTTCGTTTGTTACTTCTAATATTATACTAATGAGATGCTAAATTAAACTAAGAATAATTGCTTGAAAGGTTTTCTAAATAGGTAACGGGGCACTAGGGAAGTGACTTTCCCCTAGGTGAATACTTGACGGGTTCTAAAGTATGAGGCAAAGTTGTTATGTTTGGGATCGCGATATAGCCAATGCACGACACTACTCACTCTATACCTCTCGGTAGCTTGAGTGACTTTGCCCCTAATTGACTTTCTCAAGAACAATTGGGTGTCGAAATTATGCAAGCAATGTAGGCTCTAGTAGGGTATTACTATCTCTAGATTTAAGCCTTTAATTGGGGCTATCAATCTCTTGAGTACGCCCTAATTCCTTGTTGGACTGATTTCCTAGACTCAAGCTCTCTTTCTCAAGAAGAGCCCAAGTCACATAGGCACAAATTAGTGTTTGCAACCACTAATTCAACATGAAAAATCAAAATCAGTCCAAATATCAACCACCCATAAACATCTAAGCCTTAAAACACAAGACACATCAAATACCCACACTAGGGTTGAGCCACAACCCTAGCTAATGGGTCTANGCCTCTAGAGGGTCCTCCACATTGATCATTGCACTAGTATCATCAATTATCACTGCCGTGACAAGATCCACGAATGAGCACACTTCAGTACAGTTGGGCTGCTTCATTGACTTACACACATGAAAGACCACTTTTTCATCACCCACCCGGAAGGTGAGTTCCCCTGCTTCCACATCAACTAAGGCCTTCCCAGTAGCAAGGAAAGGTCTTCCCAAAATTATAGGCACCTCAAAATCGACCTCACAATCGAGAATCACAAAATCAGCTGGCAAGATAAATTTGTCCACCCGGATGAGAACATCATTAATTATACCCAAGGGCCTCTTCATCGATCTATCCGCCAGTTGCAATCTCATGGAAGTCGGCCTCGGTTGTCCAATACCCAAAGTCTTGAAAACTGAGTAGGGCATCAAGTTGATACTCACCCCCAAATCACATAGAGCTTTTGCAAAGTCTGCACTCCCAATAGTGCACGGAATGGTGAAAGCACCGGGATCTTCTAACTTTGGAGCCATTGAATGCACTATAGCACTAACTTGGTAGGTCATCTTGATAGTTTCACAGTCCATGGATCTTTTCTTTGTCACCAAGTCTTTCATGAATTTAGCATAACCCGGCATTTGCTCTAAAGCCTCCACCAAAGGCACATTAATGGATAAGCTCTTCATCATGTCAATGAATTTTTTAAACTGGTTCTCATTTTTCTGCTTCGTGAGCCTTTGAGGATAAGGTGGAGGTGGCCTTGGAAAAGGAGCCTTGGCTTTAGGCACAACCGTTTCCGGCATGTCTATTACGTGTTCCCTTGACGGGTTCACTTCATTCTGAGTTTCCACATCGGTATCTTTGATATCAATCCTCACTTCTTCATTCACGTTCTCATCAATCACATTCTCAACCACCAAAGGGTTCTCATCCTCTTGCAACTCAACTTCATCACTCAAAATTTCTTTTTGTTTGGAGGCATTCACATCACCGCCTCGTCCACTTCTTGTAGTTACCGCCATTGCATGCCCGGTATTGTTCCCACCCTTCGAGTTGACTACCGTATCACTAGGTAGAGCTCCCTTAGGGCGAGTATTCAAGGATTGTGAGATTTGGCCTAGCTGAACCTCCAAGTTTCTAATTGAAGTATTGTGGGATGCCAACTGAGCATCGGACTCAGCATTCCTTTTCATCATCTGTTTAAACATCATTTCAATTCTCCCCATATCATTGTTGGATGAACTAGGACCTTGGGATGGGAATGGGGGTGGATTGTTCGGTTGTTGATACATTGGGGGCCTTTGAAAGCCTTGCCCCCAATTTCCCTGATTGATATTGTTCCAACCACCCTGATTGTTGTTTCCACCCCAGTTGTTGTTGCTGCTGCTCCAGTTACCCTGATTGTTCTGATTATTGTTCTGGTTGCCCCATTTGGATTTTGGTTGTTGTTCCCCCAATTATTGTTCCCTTGTTGTTGATTTTCCCAATTTTCTTGGGATCTCCATTGTTGTTGTTGGTTGGAAGAATTGCCCCTTTGGCCTTGATAGTTTTTCACGTATTGCACTTCTTCATTCTGCTCATCATAACCATCATCTTGGAACCCACCATTGTCTTGGTCATATTGATCCGAACTCTCTTGGTTTTGTTGTCCTCTTTGCCTTCTTTTGTTCACTAGCATATTGACACCCTCTGTTTACCGTGAAAATGGTAATGACAATTAAATTTGTTGATGGGACTCTAAAAATACATGATCTATTTTTATGCTAGTTGTGGAGCAGTTGATATTGTGTGTGTGTGTAGTTTAAGGGTGAGACGCGAGCTAGACTAAAGCAGTAATCGAACCGAGAGATAGTCGTTCGGGGCCTCGAGCTGGTCGATTTGGGGCCTCGAGGTCGAGTCTCGAGCTCGGGCTCGAGCTATCGGGGGAAATCAGAGAAGGGCTAACAGATGCAATAATATGAAAGGAGGCACTTTATAGCCAATGATAAGCAATAAATAAGCAATGAATATGGAACAAGTATGAAAATAATAAGATAGAACAACAACGTCGAGAGAGTATCTTAGAGAAAAAGAGAGAGAGTTATCATATATTTCACGTAGTGCTTTTGGAGCAACATCAGTCCCCTACAAAATAATCAGAATCCCCTTTATATAGAAGGGGAGAAGTTTATACGGTAAGGCACAAATTAGCTGTAAAGGTGTGGAGATGGGACGGCTGAAATGACGCCTCGAGTAGGGCTCAAAATAGCCTGGCTATGCTTTGTGAGGCTTAGCCGTGACAGATTTAGCCGCGTCTTGGGAACTCCTATTTCTGCTTTAGCCCCGACCAATATCCTCCCGCGGCCGGGTGCCGATGGGCCCCGAGGGAGAAGACTCGAGCGCATCTTTACAGCCTCGAGGCTTTGAGTCGATCTTCCAAAATACTTAAAAGACGGGAAATTGTACCCCCCGATTTTGCCGTATACAGATAGTCTCCGCATTTCCTGGATCGAAGTGATAGGAAACGAATTTGATGCCCGGCTCTCCGGGCTCTCTGCGATGACGTCACACTGACAATGCAGTATATGACATAAGCCGTTATAATAACCAAAAATGTTCCATCATTTCGCCTTTCCAAGGTTGTTCAAAGCCTCGTGGTTTCTTGGACCGAGCTCGGATTGATCTGATATACCCGGGCCACGGGACCCTCGAGTCTCATAGAGATAGTACTTTGAGACTTGAAGTTCTTGAGGGCGGTGTCTGAGTGAAGTTGGCTTCAGACGCCTGGAGACTTGCCTTTCTTGGCGAAGATGACTCTTCTAAGACGCTGTAGATAGGTCCTAGATGATGGATTACCCAAATTTTGGCGGTGCCCTGAGGCCGAGCCTCTTTGGGCGGAGCTCGAATCTCCTGTTCCTCCCCTTGGGGGGTCCCTTCGAGTCCAGCTACTGTTTTGAGCCCCATAATGGTGTTGGAGGTTTTACGGAGCCTAGCTTCATGTTGACAGAGGTCCTCGAGGTCGAGTATTGCCTCGGGACTGGAGATGGTGTTTGCTGGCTTCTTGAAGCCTAGCTTTACGTTAATGGAGGTCCTCAAGGTCGAATACTGCCTCGAGACTGGCATTCGAAGTTATTGACCTTCCGTTGCTGTTTCCACGTATATATGGGGTCGCTTCCGCTTCTTGGGAGATCCACTTTTTAGATATTTCCTTCTGTTTCCGCATCGAGCCCTTCGTTACCTTAGTACCAGAGGGTTTGTGCAGGTTTCTGCTTTAGTGCCTCTAGTCTTGCCATGGCTACGACTGCTGCTTTGGGGTCCGCTTGTCAGAGAGGGGAGAGCTCCGCTCCCAGTGCTCAGGATCCGTGGGAGTTTAACTTGAAGACTACGTCTTTGATAAGGGAAGAGCACCTTGAGTTGGTGAGGAGAGACTGCGGATGGGGGGAGGAGGTAGCGCTACAGGTGCTTTCCCCGGACGAAGGTATCGCCGACCCTGTCAATGGGTTCCTGAATGTATATACGTATCCCTTCACACTGGGACCTCTCGACAGGATAGTGCTCAACTTTTTTGTAAAGAATCGGGTTACCTTGGCGCAGGTACACCCGTCGTTTTGGCAAATCGTGTTGATGATGAGGTTTTTCACGGAGAAGGCGGGGCTTGAATTCACGCTTAGCCATCTCGTCAGGCTGTACCGGCCTTTTCACCATCGAGGTCTGCTAACCTTGCGTTGCCGATGATGATGAAGGCGGAGACCGTGAGTGGGCCAGTCGGTTCGTCAAGGTCCGGACGGCCGACGTTATCCCTGTTGAGCTTATGCCATTCCCTGAAGAATGGAATTATATGCGTGAGTGGAGCGTCTCGTGCTTTCTCAGATTCGTTCATGTTGAAAGCTAATCTCGTAATCGTGTTTCCTTCCTTTTTGCAGCGACTTCATGGGCGCCGGGCGAAGTTCCTGATCTGCCTGGTTGGGTCCGGAGGCTGGAGACCTACTCAACTTGCGACGAGCGTAGGTGGTGAGCCGCATCTCGGGGCAGGTGGGAAGCAAAACATCATGGTGCGTGTGTATATTGCTTTTCCCTTGTCCCTTGTTTATTTGGAGAGATATTCTTCCCTTTTTATGCACTAACCTTGCTTTTGTAGGTATCGGAGAGCCTCCGAAGGTGAGGCTGTGCCCCTCCGGAGAGGAGGAGGGGTTGTCGGCTTTCGCGCTAAAGGATGTCGATAGTAAGCTGGAAACGCACTTACGGGGATATGGCGCTTGTGGCAAGGCAAAACGAGGTCGGGCCGTTGAGACAGAAACATCGCTCGAGCCTATTGCGCCTGAGGTTACTGGTTCCAGAAAGATGGCTTCTTCGAGCGCTCGCGTTTCGACCAGGTTTGGTTCTTCCTGGGCCGAGGGGGCTAGATCGACAGATACGAGCTCGGTCTTCGAGGAAGTCTTCCGACTTCATTTTTAGGTAAGCTTCGTCGTAGGCCTCCTGAATCCGCGTCTTCCTTTTCTTACCGGGTTTTTCATTTTGCAGGCCTTTGACAGGCTTAGGTTCGAGCTGCTCCGTCATGGGGCTAGGATCCGAAAATCTCTGGATGAGGGCAAATCCCTTAGGCTCCTTTGCGAGGAGAAGGAAACTGAGTTGGCATACTGGCGATGTGAGGTGTATCGGAGCCTGAATTACGAGAGCTATTTGATGGAGCAGGTAACTTCCCGTCCTGGTTGAGTGTACGTTTTGCTTTTTTGCTTCTAAGGTTAACTTCTTCGCTTACCTCTGCTGCAGAAGAAGACGGAGGCCTTGGAACGTCTCAGGGGCGAGGCCGATCGAATCAGAAATGGCTGTATCGAGCTAGGAGCTCAGGCGCAGGTCCAAGCCTCAGAGGAGAAAGATGTTTTGGCTCAACTTTTGGCCCTCGGGGTCCACCTCTGTTTAGCCCGTGGCAACATCTCAGTTCAAGCGGATATGATCGCGAAGTTTGAACCGAACTTTCGAAGGTTAGGGCTGAGATCGTTGATGCTCAAGCCGAAGCAGTTTTGAATCGTACTAGGGCCAATCAGGAGATGGCGCTTCATTTGAAGGACGCTACCGATGCTCAAGCCGTGTTGAAGAGGTCCTTGATCGTGGGGAGAAGATCGAAGAATATGCGCGTTGCAAATCTAGGAGAAAGGTTCTCGAGGAAATCAGTGTTAGGGATTTTGTTCTCTCGGAAGAGTTGGCGCGAGCGAGGGCGGACGAGCGTGATGCTCGGTTACTTCTGTCTGATGCTGAGTAGAGTGAAGATGAGGCCGATAGGCTGTAGCTCTCGGGGGCGGGGTGTAGACTCTGCCATCCCGTATGTAGTACCCTTTTAGAGTATGTTTGTAGATGGGGAACGTATTTTCCCGTATATGCACCTGAAAAGAAAAACCCTTTTGCAGCTTTTTTGTTCTTCTGTACCGTCTTTTGTTTTGCTTATGGCCAGGCGGACTGGTTTCAGAGTTAGTGAGAATTATCAGATCCGTGGTATGGCCCTGGGGCTCATTAGGCAGACCCGGGGGCTCTTACGCACTCGGTCGATGCGACCTTTAGTGTAAGCAGGCATTTTGAGCACTTACGCTTTTGCTCAACTGTTTCGGGTAGAGTCTCCGAGTCGGGTTTCGACTCGAGCTCATATATTCCTCAAGCTTTTTATGTTTGCATGGGTCGGTGGGCCTTACATTTTAACTCTCTTGGATCCAGTCTCCGAGTCGGGCTACGACTCGAGCTCAGTCGACCCTCAAGTTTTACGTTTGTATTGGGCGGGCGACAATGGCTCTTACACCTTCGATCAAAGCGATCTTTTATGTAAGCTGGCGACAATGGCTCTTACGCTTCGCCTTTAGGCATGTGTGTGTGGCCCTGAGGCTGATTAAGCTGGCAACAATGGCTCTTAGGCTTTGCCCTTAGGCATATGTGCGGCTCTGAGGCTTGTTAGGCTGGTGACAATGGCTCATACGCTTTGCCCTTAGGCATATGTGCGGCCCTGAGGCTCGCTAGGCTTTATTTTCCTCTCGTTAAGGACTTTTGCAATGATTTTGCCTGACTTGTCGTCGGTTCGGGAAGAACCTCAATTTCCAGTCGTTAGCGGCGATGTTCGAGCACCTCGTAAGGTTTGGCTCGTAGGCTGAGAAGCTCGAAGCCTTATGATTCGGAGCTGACGTGGTCGAAGCTCTTTTGCCTGTTGATCGACCGGTTCTTTTCAAAGTAGATTCGAAGTAATGGCCTATGATTTTGTAGCGACGGTCGGGCGTCCCCGAGTCGCGTTAGTTTGGTTGGTGCAGCCGTATGACCGTAGTCATTTATATTTGGTCGGAGCCATTTCTTGATCCCGAGTATAGTAGTTTAGGCGTCTATATCGAGGGTATGCCTTTTTAGGGGTCTTACAAATTCGATATATATCCTGAACTTCGAGATTTATTTTATGCCTGTAATAAGGTCTTACAAAACTTTTCATGCCTTTTGAGGTCTTACAGTTTTTGTTGATACTTGATGCAAGTATGATTCATGCCTTGCTTGAAGGTCTTACAGTTCGTGTTGTTGCTTTGTGCAAGTTTTACAAGACCGAGTCTGCCCGCTCGGGATCTTATGGCCTCGGGTTTTTTGCTGAATGGCGATTAGGATAGTCTCTGAGTCATCGAGTTCGTTTTGGCTTGGGAGCCGTTACTCGTGAGCTCGGGATTGCCTCATTGAGGGCTTATGACTTTGGAGATTCCGACCCTGAGGTCGTGCGTATGTGGAGTTCTTTGGCGCCAGTCTCCGAGTATTCGGGACGCTTTCTTTTTGGAGATAGTTAATGATTTTTGTGATGCCTCGTTGGGGGCTTATTAGTCTGGATTTTCGACCCTGAGGTCATGCGGGTGCCGAATTATCGACGCCAGTCTCCGAGTATTCGGGACATTTTCTGATGGAGAAATCGTTCTAGCGAAAAACGTTGGGTTTTCCTTGGAGCATGAATCATGTTTGCAAAAAGCATTCTTTGATTATTTGACACTAGCACATGTGCCTCCGCCATCAGGGGCTCGGTTGTGCGGACACGGTTCATTTGACCGTTTGGCCTGGTACATCATTTTCTCATTGGGGTCCTATTTGGCATTTCTTGGCTTTTCTGAGCGGACGACCTTCCGAAAGGGCGTCCATCGGCGCTCGTGGTTGATAGAAAAAGAAGCCTTGAGGATCTGTTGGACTCCCCTCAGGTAGCATATAGGTGTTGCCTCGTTAAAAACCTTGCCGGGAAAACCCTCTTCGGGACAAAAAGCTCGGTCGAAGGAAAAGAGTGCAACGGATGTCTTTAAAAGCTTAGGGTCTTCGTGCTGGGCGTGCATATTTGAACGCTTTGATCGAGTGCCTGTATAAAAGGATTAGTATGAAATATAAACTGAAAAGGGAGATGGTTATACCTTATCGCAGGATGTGTTTGGCGACGTTCCGAGGTCTGTTACGCCTCTGTTGTTCGCGGCGGGGACTCAGTACAGTCCTCCGCTATGTTCAATCGGGATTAGCCGAAGATGTAGTTTGATTGTCCTTAGGCTCTCTCGAGAGTGGAGATATTGGCGTCGGCGCCGCGTCGTGCACCGCGAACATTTCTCTTGCCGCGTGTTGCTCCCCGTGGACGGTTTTAATCCCGTCTTTTGTTGGGAATTTCATCATCTGGTGGAGGGTGGACGGCACCGCTCTCATACAGTATATCCACGGTCGCCCGAACAAGGCGTTGTACCTCATGTCTCCTTCGATGACACGAAATTTGACGTCTTGAGTCGCGCCGGCCATGCTGACCGGAAGAGTGATCTCTCCCTCTGTTGTCTCGCTTGCCATGTTAAATCCGTTGAGGACTCGAGTGGCGGGCACGATTTGGTCTAGTAGTCCGAGCTGCTCTACTACCTTCGACCTGATAATGTTGGCCGAGCTACCTAGGTCCACGAGTACACGTTTTATCTGAAATGTATTTACGAGGAAAGAGATTACCAGTGCGTCATTATGAGGTTGAGACAGGGTCTCGGAGTCCTCCTCGCTGAATGTGAGGGCATCTTCGGGTATGTATCCCCGGGTTCGTGTTTCCCTAGTGATGGAAATTTTTGTCCTTCTCATCACGGGTTCTTGAGGAGCGTCGATCCCTCCTAATATCATGTGGATAACGTGTCGTGGCTCATTTACTTCATTCTTCTTGGCTGCCTCACTTCCTCGGAACTGATTCTTGGCTCGATCACTCAAGAATTTTCTGAGATGACCGTTGTTGAGTAACCTGGCCACTTCTTCTCGTAGCTGGTGACAATCCTCGATTCTGTGGCCATGCGTGTTGTGAAATTCGCATATCAAGTTATGATTCCTTTGGGAAGGATCCGACTGTACAGGCCTGGACCATCTGGTATCCTTGATTTTGCCGATGCCGAACACGATATCTGAAATGTCAATGTTGAAGTTGTACTCCGATAGGCGCGGTGCCCCTGTTGGCCCCGCGTTTCCGTCGAATCCGGCCCAGTTAATGAACCCTCGGGGATTCGGCCCTCGGTTGACCGGTCGGTCATTGCGAGGCGGGTTGCGTCTCGGGGCGTATCTCCTGTCTTCGATGTATGGCTGATACCTTTCTTTGTTCGGCTTCGACTCTATTGCTAAGAGCCTGTTTGGGTATACTGAGCCCGAAGGGGCTCTCAATTGATCATCCTCGACCCTGATCTTTGACTGGTATCGGTTGTGGACATCCGACCAGGTTACGGCAGGATACGCGATCAGATTTTCTTTAGCTGCCGCGAGGCCACAGAACTCCGCTCGGTCAGGCCCTGAGTGAAGGCCTGTACCGCCCAATCGTCGGAGACCGGGGGTAGTTCTCGTTCCGTTTGAAAGCAAGACACGAACTCTCGCAGCATTTCGTTCTCCCTTTGCCTGATCTTGAATACGTCGGATTTCCTCGTTGCTACTTTGATGGCACCGGCGTGTGCCTTTATGAAGGAGTCTGCCAGCATGGCGAATGAGTCTATGGAGTTCGGAGCTAGATTATGGTACCACATCATGGCCCCCTTTGAGAGTGTTTCCCCGAACTTCTTCAGTAAGACGGACTCGATCTCGTCGTCTTTTATGTCGTTGCCTTTTACTGCGCACGTATAGGCGGTAATGTGCTCGTTGGGGTCTAAGGTCCCGTTGTACTTCGGGAGTTCCGGCATTCTGAACTTCTTTGGGATGGGTTTCAGAGCTGCGTCCTCCGGGAACGGCCGCTGCATGAACTTCCTCGAGTCTACGCCTTTCAGAATCGGGGGCGCGCCCGGGATTTGGTCGACCCTGGAGTTGGAAGTATCGACCTTCTTGTCATTGGCGGCTATTATCTTCTCGCCCGACTCGATCCTTTTGGAAAGATCCTCGAGCATTTTTACGATAGTAGGGTCGGTCGTCGAACCATTATTGCTCAGTCTCTCCGGTACCTGTTCGGTCGGGGGAGTTGTTCCTGGTGCTATAGTGCTGGGAGTTTTTGGATGGCTTTGCAGCTGAGCGATAGCCAGCTGTTGTGCCTACAACATTTCAAAGATAACATGAAGGCTAACTTCTTGTTCTTCCCGAGCTAGGGTTTTTTGGGCTTCCTGTTGGTCGTATTGTTGTATGCTTCTGTCGGTGCGTGAGGTTTCGTCGACCTGCTGTGCGTCTTATGAACCCGCGTCCGCTGGAATCGGTCCAGGTGCATTATCGGGGTTCGGTGGTGGTGCGCCGACGATCGGAACTACTACACCATTTTCTCCGTGGTTTTCGAGGTTGCTGTTCTCAACTCTGTTCACTAAGCCAGACATTTTGACCTGCAATCGAAGATCTTGGACAAGAAGAAGTGTGAAAGATAACTTGCGTTGTGTGACGAAACTAGCAAGAAAATAATCACTATTATTCTTAGCCCCACGGTGGGCGCCAAACTGTTTACCGTGAAAATGGTAGTGGCAATTAAATTTGTTGATGGGACTCCAAAAATACGTGATCTATTTTTATGCTAGTCGTGGAGCAGTTGATACTATGTGTGTGTAGTTTAAGGGTGAAACGCAAGCTAGACTAAAGCAGTAATCGAACCGAGAGATAGCCGTTCGGGGCCTCAAGCTGGTCGATTTGGGGCCTCGAGGTCGAGTCTCGAGCTCGGGCTCAAGCTATCGGGGAAGGGCTAACAGATGCAATAATATGAAAGGAGGCTCTTTATAGCCAATGATAAGCAATAAATAAGCAATGAATATGGAACAAGTATGAAAATAATAAGATAGAACAACAACGTCGAGAGAGTATCTTAGAGAGAAAGAGAGAGAGTTATCATATATTTAATGTAGAGCTTTTGGAGCAACATCAGTCCCCTACAAAATAATCAGAATCCCCTTTATATAGAAGGGGAGAAGTTTATGCTGTAAGGCACACATTAGCTGTAAAGGTGTGGAGATGGGACGGCTGAAATGACGCCTCGAGTAGGGCTCAGAATAGCCTGGCTATGCTTTGCCAGACTTAGCCGTGATAGATTTAGTCGCGTCTTGGGAACTGCTATTTCTGCTTTAGCCCCGATCAATATCCTCCCGAGGCCGGGGTGCCGATGGGCCCCGAGAGAGAAGACTCGAGCGCATTTTTGCAGCCTCGAGGCTTTGAGTCGATCTTCCGAAATGCTTAAAAGATGGGAAATTGGACCCCCCAATTTTGCCGTATACACCCTCCATAGCATTTACTTGTCGAGGAGCTTGAACCTGCTGTAATTGTGCCTTTGCTAACTGGTTCATTGTTGTTGTACGTTCTGCTATTGCCTGTCCATGATCATGAAGCTCCTTGTGCAAGTGAATGATCATGGGGTCACCCTGTGGCACATTTGCTCTGCTTTGCCAAGCGGAAGAAGTGTCCGCCATCTCATCCAATATCTCACACGCTTGATCATACAGTATATTCATGAAGTTGCCCCCGGCGAGTTGGTTCACTATGCATTGGTTAGTGGTGTTAATGACCCGGTAGAAAGTCTGTTGTATCATTGCCTCAGTCATATCATTGTTGGGACACTCCTTTACCAAAGTCCGGTACCTCTCCCAAATTT
Organism: Nicotiana attenuata; assembly: GCF_001879085.1. Classification (NCBI taxonomy): domain Eukaryota; kingdom Viridiplantae; phylum Streptophyta; class Magnoliopsida; order Solanales; family Solanaceae; genus Nicotiana; species Nicotiana attenuata. Next base: position 253,077 of record NW_017670504.1, on the reverse strand, counting down.
CATGCAATGGTTCATTGGGCTTCTGTTTGAAAGCTAAGATTTCATCCCTCAAAGTTGCCATGTGCCCCGGTGAGAAAAATTTTGCAATGAATTTGTCCACCAACTCATCCCATGTATGGATGGAGTGCTTGGGGAGTCTCTCCAGCCAATCTAGTGCCTTCCCTCGAAGAGAGAAAGGGAATAGTCTCAACCGCAAGGCATCCTCAGACACGTTCGTTTGCTTGCTCTCCCAGCATGTATCAACAAAACCCTTAAGGTGCTTGTAAGCGTTCTGATCGGGAGCACCTGTGAAATACCCTCGCTGTTCCAACAAGGTCAGCATCACATTAGTAATTTGAAAATTGCCCGCCCGGATCCGGGGTGGGAAAATTGCACTAGCATATCCTTGGTTAGGAAGCACCCGAGGAGCCACTCTTGGAGGTGGCGGGGGAGGGTCTGGAACATTATCATTGGCATTGGCCTGGCGACCTCGCCTTTGTCCTTGAGGTACAAGAGGCACCTCATCTTCACCGATGTCATCAACCTCCTCGCCCGGAACCACGTTTCCAAGAGGGTCATTGTTGTTGTTTGCCGCCATATTGTACCTGAATTGGCGTCACACACAAGTTAGTATCACAGAAGGAAAGAAAAACAATACACAAAACTATTTAGATAGATAGCCAAAACCGTTAGCTCCCCGGCAACGGCGCCAAAAAGTGATCGGTGCCAACCCTGCACCACTATGGAGTGGCAAGAACGGTCGATGCAGCTTTTACCCGAAAAGGTCGGGATCGAATCCACAGGGAGCTAGATTTGGGAATTGGATTCCTATCTAAACTAGCAATGCGTAATGCTCTTAATTACGCTTCCAATCATAATTGTTTGCTTTTTACTTCTAATATTATACTACTGAGATGCTAAATTAAACTAAGAATAATTGCTTGAAAGGTTTTCTAAATAGGTAACGAGGCACTAGGGAAGTGACTTTCCCCTAGGTGAATACTTGATGGGTTCTAAAGTCTAAGGCAAAGTTGTTATGTTTGGGATCGCGATATAGCCAATGCACGACACTACTCACTCTATACCTCTCGGTAGCTTGAGTGACTTTGCCCTAATTGACTTTCTCAAGACCAATTGGGTGTCGAATTTATGCAAGCAATGTAGGCTCAAGTCGGGTATTACTATCTCTAGATTTAACCCTTTAATTGGGGCTATCAATCTCTTGAGTACGCCCCAATTCCTTGTTGGACTGATTACCTAGACTCAAGCTCTCTTTCTCAAGAGGAGCCCAAGTCAAAAAGGCACAAATTAGTGTTTGCAACCACTAATCCAACATAGAAAACACAAATCAGTCCAAATATCAACCACCCATAAACATCTAAGCCTTAAAACACAAGACCCATCAAATACCTGTTGACACCAATTTTTTCCTATATATTTTCAATATGAAAAATAGCTTCAAAATAATACATATATGCACATATGCATATATGCAAGTACTTCATTACTTTTCCTTAATTTTAAAAGATTTTTAAATCTATTCATTCTCTTATTTTTATCCATAAAATGCAGTAATTGTTTCCAAAATTGTCATTTTTTGGTGATTCTCTTATTGCACTTTTATATCTATACCAAATATAGCCAAGGAAATTTTTGCATATTCTTACAAATTTATTTAGTATTTTTAAAGGTAAATTACATATAATTGCAATATTAGTCTCTTTTAAGATTTAATTGCCTTTATGTTCACAAAATTAGGTCTGGTATTTCTAAATAATTAATTATGTGTTATAAATCATTTTAGTACCTTTAATTTATTTACAGAAATTATTTTATTATTTTTTTATAAATCAAATAGGAAAAATTGGCTCATTTTATTTAAATTATAGCCTGATTTTGAACCCCAATTGAACCCAATTTGAAGCCTAATTACTCCGACCTAATTGCAATCTGAACCGACCCAAACCCTATTCTATTAAACCGCCCCACTTACCCGTCCAATCCAGGCCGTTGATCAAAATGAGCAACAGCCATCAGACCCCTTACCTTAATTAATCCCAAACGACCCCCTAAACCCTACCATTCCTCACAACACGCCGCCTCTGAATCCCCCTCCTCTCTCAAATCCTCTCTACACCACCCTCAAACCCTAGCCGCCGCCACCCTAATCCGCCCTAATCCATGGCTTTCCAAGGTCATCGGAGACCTGTATCAGCCTCCCATGGCTTCTACGTGTTCGTTTCTGTGGTCTCATGACAAGATCATGAAGGGGCTTGGTCTAGACTTTGCTCGATGACTGTTCTCCGGTCGTCTCTGATCTTTCTCCGACCAGCCATGGCCATTCGAGTCAGACCTTTGACTCTCCTGCTTAGATCAATGGCTTTCAAGGCCTTTCTCGTCACTTGGGGTTCTTCTGAAACCCTAATCTCTAAGGTTCTTTCGATTTCTTTAAGATCTGCTTCAGATCTATGTTTTCTTTGAACTTCTAAGCATTTTTCTCGAAGTTTCTTTTAAAACTCTGCTTCCAAAACTCTTTATCTTTTCCGATTAGGGTTTTCTTGTTAAGTTATTTCAAGACTTTCTCTGATTTTTGACATGTTTTGCTATGTTTGCTCGTATTGTTCTCCTCTCTGAGTTTGCATGATAAAAACCCTAACTTCTTCTGAGGTTCTGAGTCCATTTGTTAGTATTTGATTGATTTACTTGCTTATCATCTCTAGACTTGATTGGTGTTGAAAACCCTAATTTTTGGGTTTATTCGAGTTCCTGAGACTATTTGTTTGTTTGATTTACTTGCTTATCATCTCTAGACTCGATTGGTGTTGAAAAACACTAATTTATTTTGGGTTCAGTCGAGTCTCTAAGTATTTGTGTAATCTGTTTGCTCATCATCTTTAAACTCGATTGGTTTCAAAACCCTAATTTCTTTGGGGTCTATTCGAGTTTCTGAAACTGCTTGTGCAATTCATCTGTTTGAAGTTGCTCGACTTGATTTGAAATTCCTTTGTTTCAGCCTCTCTTTTCTTTATGTGATTCTGGGTTCTTCCTATCTTTGAAACTCGACTATGTCTTCAGAAGGGTTTTTCACTTGACCATTTACATTCTTCTGATACTCTATCTTTTTCTCTACTACTAAGTCACTGAAACTTGACCTACGTGACTATCATGCTTCGAATGTTTGCTGTCTACTAACTTTGTGCTATTATCGCATGTTGTTTCCTTTTGCCAATAGTTTGGCCTCGCATGTCTAGTGTTTGTGCACTCTATTTATATGCTAAGTTTCCCTGTTTGATTGATCTTCAATTTTGTGACTGATTTCAAACTTTTCTTGTGTGAAAATCTGATTTCACTCGCCCGTTAAGGTTAATTGATTTCTTTCCTTGTTTGCCTTACTGAATCCTTTCCAAAACAAGTATATTCATGTACTTAGACTTAATCACTTACTCGATGGTTTTACTACTTCTTTTATGGCAATAATCAGTCTGCCTATAAATTGATTTCTTTCCTTATTTTGAATCTGTCACTGCCCGTTAAGAAAGTGATCCCTTAATTAAAGGCAATCATGTGTGTAATTGATTCTGAATAGTGATTGTTTCCATGTTTATGTTAAGTCTTTGCTTATTACCTTAATTTCTACTCGTTTTCAAAACTATAAATACCCACCTTCTCTTCTTTCAAAGACACGAACACAAGACACGAATAATTCTAAGTTCAGAACACACACTTACACTCAAAAATTCTCTCTTGCTTTACTGCTACTTGTGCTACTGTCTGTTTAGCCGGCAGAAAGCCAAGGCTAGACTTTGGAGTCCTGCTTACTTTTCTTTATTGCACTTTGCTTCTCTGACTGGTATGTTCTAACTAATTTTCAGCATCAATAACAACATGTTTCTTTACTGTTTCTTTTATTCTTGTTTGTATTTAACTAAGTTCCATTGTTAAGCATGTTGTATTCTGCCTTTTTTGTTCTGAATTAATGTTTCTGTTACTTACTTATCATGGTTTGTGAACCTTAAATCCCCATCCCCAATGTGTTTGGTATCTGTGGTTGGTTTGGGGCATGGCAGCATTGAGCATTGTTGTCCATGACCCAAACTTGATCCCCCTGGGATCATAACCGCCATGTTTTCTCTAGTTGTTGTGTGTTCTGGTTGGCTTATAGGCATGCCAGCATCTTCTATTTCTGTGTATGCCCAAAGCTGACCCTTGCCTAAGTGCATAGGCTCCTTGCAATGAATTCCCAACCCCTGACCCCCTTTGTATGAAGTTGTCAACTCTGTATTTTACTAATTACTGTTTTCCTAATCACCTCTTACCCCTCTCCTTATCCCCTCAGTTTTCAGACTCCATTCCTGCACTTCCACTATCTTCTTAGACTTAAGTTATGGGACCCTTGTGTGAGCCTTTCCTTGGGACCCATGAGCTCCCTCTGAACTTGGACACTTAAGGGTTGGCCCTTCCACACTGCACTAATCTCTATCTGGTTCTATTGAACCTGGGTGTAAGCATTGCCCGGGGTTCCTTGAGACCCTTAGGGAACTCTGACACACCCAGGTCCGAGAAAGGCTTTGAAACAAGTGGTATTTGATGCGTTTTGTTCCATAACTCAAAGAGGAAGTCAAAATCAGGCTTCCTATGGTTGTAATTTCCCTTTTTATGTATTTCCTTTATGTAATTCAGCAACTGGTCTGTAATAATTTGTAATGAACATCTGGGGTTGGCTAGTGAAAAAGGGATGGGTAATTATGCATTCTCAAGGGTAGAGAACATGCCTATAGGATTTGTGTTTTGAATGATTCAATTCTGCATTTAGAAAGCATGCCTATAGGACTGTTTTACATCCTGCGTGTTCAATTCTGCATTTTAGATACCATGCCTATAGGGGCTCATTTAAAATTCTGCATGTTCAACTTCACACCTAGATAACCTGCCTATAGGACTCTATTCTGCACGTCTTTTTACCACTCAGACATCATGCTCTAGGATCTAAACCGCTATAAATGAGTAGCATGTTTATAAGGTTAGGGTCAGTATAATGTATAAAGATCACGCCTATAGGAATTCCCAAGTAAAAACCTGCATGCTTCCATTTCTCGTTCAACTAGATATCATGCCTATAAGAGTTAAAACCAGCAATAATGGATACCATCATCTGCAGAATCTGAGACTAGTCTAACTTAAAATCAGTCTATTCCGAACCATTTTTTTTTATAATTTAATCCCCTATTTAATACGGTTTAGCAAGCATGCTTATAGGATTTCAAACCGCTCATCTTTTAAGTTTGTTACTGCTTTGCCACATTCTGAATTCGTAATAGATACCATGCTCATAGGATTCTGCCCAAACACTTAGGCAAACCTTAGGTAATAACAATAAATAAAACTGAGCCCGTTTCTGATAATTAATAATTGCCACAACCAGCAGGTAGGCCTGCTTCGGACTTCTTATCTGAGTTATGTAATAAATTGGTATGCTTCAACAACTTAAACTCCCTTTTTGTCTTAATATTTTCAGACCCTGCTTGTTGTTTGAGTCATGCTATTTGATTGCTTTGTTTGAGGAGGTATATATGAGCCTTCATTGTTTATGTGCCTCCCCGGTTATTGTGATGTCCTTTATGTTTTATATGTCGCCTTAGATTTTCACCTTTGAAACTCCAAGTCAGCCTAATATCCCTCCTTTTTAGGAATAGTAGTCCTAAATGCCTTCGGGACTGATAGGAATAGGACAGGTAATAGCATGCAATAGTGGTCAAGACCAATCCGTGCTTTAGTACCTTAACGGGGTGGGAATAGTAGATATGGATATGATGACCGGTGCGCTAATACCACGTGTAGCCCCTCTTTGAGGAATGATTACCGGGTATTGCATTGATGTGATCCATATTATGAATAAACCTAGGACCCCCTTCCCCTTTCTTTCTTTGTCTTTAAAATATTATGACTTCTTTTCAAAATCAGCCCTTTTATAACTGCTCTTTCATACTTTGTTTACTTTCAAGCATTTGTGTATTAAATCCCCTCTTATTTGAGCCTTATCTGCTTACATGTTAATTGCACCAAATTCACAAAGAATTGTCTGGCCGGGAACCACACTAGTGGATCCTGAGGGGTGCCTAACACCTTCCCCTTAGGATAATTTCAAGCCCTTACCCTATCTCTGGTTATCAAAAAATGTAGTTGTAGTGAACTTTGTAGGTGTCGTAATGCATCCTAAATCATTAGGTGGTGACTCTTCAAAAAATGCAAAACCCAGTTCCCAAAAGGAACGAGTTTTCCCATACCCCAAAATATCATAAATCAGATTCTCCCGCCGCGAGGAGGGAAAAAAGGGGGCGCGACAATACCCACACTAGGGTTGAGCCACAACCCTAGCTAATGGGTCTAGCTACTCATAATAATGAAAGAAAACAGATAATTAGATGAAGAATAACCCATATAATATGTTTACAAGCTAATAATTGAAGATTCAATGATAAACCCACTATAAAATTACTCAAAATAGTCTAAAATTGCCGTTCACGTGCTCAGCTAATAGTTAGATACCCTAAAAATGTTAAAAAGAACTATTTATACAAGGCCGAATTTTCTAGAAAAAAATACCCCTACGGAGGTACCGCGGACCACGGAAAATGCACCGCGACCTTTTAGCTTGACTTTTGAGTCCTTAAATCTGGCCACCGTGGACCGCGGAAAATGCACCACGGCCGCGTGGCTTCACTGCGGTCCGCACAAAATGTATTGCGGCCGCAGTGGGTTTTATGTTGCAGCTGTGCCTTGCCTTGTTCTTGGTACTTGTGCAAGTTTCACTCCTTTTTTGAGCTGATTTTGACTACTTGTTACTTTTTTGACCAAATCCTGCAAACAAGTACAACATGTAAGCCTTTGGGACTATTTGTATACATTCTTAATTAAAACTCTAGTAAAAAGGAGTGTAAAATGAACTAGAATCCCTAGTTATCACCCCCTAAGGGAGGAGGAGAGATTATCAACCTCGGGGCCGAGAGTTGATAAAAAACGAAAAGAATCTCCGAGGTGTGAGAATGCTCGCGGCAGGGCGAGTCCTTCTCTGAGGTTCAAAAGAGGCGAGTCGGCTGATCTTCCGGCTTCAGGGGCCCCTGTTTTTGAAAGAACACTTCCTGCTCCCGTCGAAGGTACTTCGAGGGACAAGGGTCATGCGGCACCTTCCTCTTTTCCTACCGAAAGCACTTCGGGGAATGCTAGGCCTTCGGACGTTGGCTCGGCCTTTGGTGAGGCTCAACGGCTAGGCTTTATGGTAAGCTTTGGCAGTCGGTATGGGCTTATCTCGGTTTTGCGCCCTCCCTTTCTTATTGAGTTTTCTTTTGTAGGCTCTTGACAAGCTTAAGTCCGAGCTGCTTCGCTATGAGGCCAGGCTGCGGAAAGCTTTGGATAGGGAGAAATCCATTAGGCTCCTCTGTACAAGAAAGGTAGGTAAGCTGGTGTATCTGCGGTGTGAGGCGGATCGAAGTCGGAACCGCGAGAGCCGTCTCGAAAGACAGGTAACCTGCCCTTCTTGTTGCGTATGCTCCCCCTTTCATTTTCGGAGATTAACATTTCGATATTTCAGTTGAAGAGCAGAACGGAGGAGCTACAACGACTTTGGGGCAAAGTTGGCCGGGTCAATCGTGAGTTCAATGAGTTAAAGGCACAGGTGAAAGCCTAAGTTGCGGCCAAGGAGGATGCCTTGGCTAAGGCTTCTGCCCTCGAGGTGAAAATTTGGAACGCTCGTGCGAACTATTTTTCTGAGCGAATATGATCACGAGGATCGAGTCCGAGCTTTTGAAGGTGAAGGCCGAGGTTGTGAATGCCCGGGCTGAGGCTGTAATGAGCCGCACTAAGGCTGACCAGAATGTGGCGGCCTATTTGAAGGGCGCTGCTTGCGCTAGAGTTGAGCTGAGGGAGGCCCTTGATCGTGAGAGCAATATTAAAGAGTACATGAGGTGTAAGTCTTGGAGGGAAACCCTCGAGGAAGTTCATGCCAAGGGCTTCGACCTCTCGGAAGAGATCGAGCAAGCGAAGGCGGAAGAACACGATGCTAAATTCCTTCTATCTGATGCCGAGGATGGCGAGGACGGGGTCGTCGGGCCGTAGTCACCGAGGGGGACGTACATTTCCCTTTCTATTTCTGTGTATAGTACTTTCAAAGTATGCTGTAAACGGAGTTTGTATTTTTTCGCATAAGTATATAAAGAGGAAGCCTCGCGGTTTTGTTTCTCCTGCATTTCTTTTTTCCTTGAATTTGGATGGGAGAACTGGTCTTTGAGTTGAGAGGAGACCTTAGATTCGTGGTATGGCCCCGAGGCTCATTAGGCTGGCCCATAGGCTTTTACGCACTTGGTCGATGCGACCTTTTAGTGTAAGCTGGCGATAATGGCTCTTACGCTTTTGCTCTTAAGCAGATTTAGTTAACAGTTTTGGGTTCAGTCTCCGAATCGGGTTTCGACTCGAGCTCATTCGACCCTCAAGTTTTTGAATTTAAAGTTGGCGACAGTGGCTCTTACGCTTTGGTCGATGCGACCTTTTATGTGGGTTGGCGACAATGGCTCTTACGCCTTGGGTCGATGAGACCATTTATGTGGGCTGGCGACAATGGCTCTTACGCCTTGGGTCGATGAGACCTTTTATGTAGGCTTTATTTTTCCCTCGATAAGGATTTTTTGAAAGTGTTTGCCTGAATTTTTGATGGTTTAATAAAAAACCTCGATTGCGAGTCGTTATATGGCGATGATCGAGCACCTCGGGAGGTTTAGCTCGGAGGCTGAGTATCTCGAAGCCGGTGTTTGGGAGCTGACATGGTTGAATCTCTTTTGCCTATGTCGAGGGTAGCCTGTTTAACCGGTTCTTTTCGAAGTTGATTCGAAGTATTTGAAGGCCTGTGATTTTGTAGCGATGGTCGGGCATCCTCGAGTCGCGTTAGTTTGGCTGGTACAGCCTTGCGACCGTAGTCGTTTGTGTTCGGCCGGAGCCTTTAAGTCTCGAGTGAAGTAGTTTTGGCATCTCTATCGAGGGTATGCCTTTTAGGGGTCTTATAAGTTCGATATATAGCCTTAACTTTGAGATCGGGTTCATGCTTTTAGTAAGGTCTTACAAGTTTTACATGCCTTTGAGATCTTACAGTTTGGATACTTGGTACAAGTATGGTTCATGCCTTGCTGGAGGTCTTACATGTATTATTATTGACTTATGTAGGTCTTACGAGACCGAGTCTGCCTGCTCGGGATCTTAAGGCCTCGGGTTTTTAATAGGTGGCGATTGGCGACAGTCCCCGAGTTATCGAGGATTTTTCGGCTCGGGAGCCATTGCGATGGAGATGGCGATTTGATGGCAGTCCCCGAGTTATCGAGGATTTCTCTGCTCGGGATCCATTACTTGCATACTTGGTGCTGCCTCGTTTGAGGGCTTACGATTCCATAGTCTCCGACATGGAGGCCATGTGGCTTTGAGTTTTCAACGCCAGTCCCCGAGTGTTCGGGGCGTTTTCGGCTTTGGAGCCATTTCGTGATTTTGATGTTGCCTCGTTGAGGGCTTATGAGTTTGGAGCTCTGACCCGGAGGTCATTCAGGCAGTCCCTGAGGGTTCGGGACATTTTTGATAGAGGAGCTGTTTTTGCAAAAGTACCGAGCTTCTTTGAAATGCAAAATGCTTCTTGAAATTATTCTTCGATTGCTTGAGCCTACATGTCTTTGTTGTTGAGGGCTTGGTTATTCTATGCGGGCAGAGTTCGTTCGACCGTTAGGCCCGATACATTGTATTTTCTATCGAGACCCTGTTCAGCATGTCTTAGCTTCTCCGAGAAGGTGATCTTTCGGGAGGATGCCCCACAGTATTCGAGGTTGATTTCAAAAGAAGCCTTGAATACTCGTTGAGTTTTCCTTAGGTAGCATATAGGTGTTGCCTCGTTAAAAACCTTGCCGGTAAAACCCTTTTTGGGATAAAACCTGGTCGAATGAAAAGAGCGCAACGCATGCTTTCGAAACCCAAGGCCTTCGAGTTGGAGAGTGCTTCGGTCGTTTCGATCTTATACCTGCACTCAGGTTAGCATAGAGTAAAATTGGAAGAAAAGGGAGACGGTCATACCTTAGTGTAGAATGTGACGGCGATATTTCGAGCCGTGATGTGTTTCAGTCGCTTGTGATGGGGATGCGGTACGGTCCCCTGCTTTATTTAGTCGGGAGTAGCCGAGAGTGTAGCTTGTTATCGCTATTTTACTGTTTGCTTATCCTTCGGCTCCTTCGAAGGTGGAGGTACCGGTGTCGGGGCCACATCATGCACCGCGAACATTTCTCTCGCAGCATGTTATTCCCCGTAGACGGTTTTGATCCCATCCTTTGTTGGGAATTTCATCATTTGATGGAGGGTGGATGGCACTGCTCTCATGCAATGTATCCACGGCCTTCCAAGCAAGGCGTTGTACCTCATGTCTCCCTCGATGACATGGAATTTGGCATTTTGGGTCGTGCCGGCCACGTTGACTGGGAGGGTGATTTCTCCTTTCGTGGTTTCGCTCGCCATGTTGAATCCGTTGAGGACTCGAGAGGCGGGTACGATTTGGTCAAGCAGTCCGAGCTGCTCTAGTACCCTCGATCTGATAATATTGGCCGAGCTTCCTGGATCCACAAGTACACGTTTAATTTGAAATGAATTTACAAGGAAGGAGATTACCAGTGCGTCGTTGTGAGATTGAGACAAGGTCTCGATGTCCCCGTCGCTGAATGTGAGGGCATCCTCGGGTATGTAGCCCCGTATTCGCTTTTCTCTGGTGATGGATATTTTTGTTCTTCTCATCATGGGCTCATGTGGGGCATCAATGCCTCCTAAGATCATATGGATGACATGCTGCGGCTCACTCGTTTCGTTCTTCTTAGCCGCCTCTCTTTCCCGGAACTGATTTTTGGCCCAGTCGCTTAGGAATTCTCGGAGGTGACCTTTGTTGAGTAGTCTGGCTACTTCTTCTCGGAGCTGGTGGCAATCCTCGGTCCTGTGGCCGTGCGTGTTGTGAAATTCACACACTAAGGTATGATTCCTTTGTGAGGGGTCTGATTGTACGGGCCTGGGCTATCTGGCATCTCTGATTTTACTGATGGCGAACACGATGTCTGATACATCGACGTTGAAGTTGTATTCTGACAAGCGAGGTGCCTCTGTTGGCCCTGTGTGCCTATCAAATCCGGCTCTATTGACGAGTCCCCGAGGAATCTGTCCTCGGTCCATCCTTCGATCGTTACGGGGTATGTTGCGCCTCGGGGCGTTCCTCCTGTCTTCGATGTATGGCTGGTACCTTTCTTTGTTTGGTTTTGGCTGCTTTGCCAGAAGCCTGCTTGGGTATACTGAGCCCGAGGGGGGCCCTAGCTGGTCGTCCTCGACCCTGATTTTCGACTGGTATTGGTTATGAACATCCGACCAAGTCACGGTCGGGTACTCGATTAGGTTCTGTTTCAGCTGTTTCGAGGCCACCGAGCTTCGTTCGTTCAGACCTTGAGTGAAAGCATGTACCGCGCCGTTATCGGAGACTGGTGGTAGTTCCATTCGTTCCATTTGAAAGCGAGATACGAACTCTCGCAGCATCTCATTATCCCTCTGCTTAATCTTGAAAACGTCGGATTTCCTTGTTGCTACCTTGATGGCACCAGCATGTGCCTTTATGAAAGCCGCTAGCATGGAAAATGAATCTATTGAGTTTGGGGCCAGGTTGTGATACCACATCATTGCCCCTATAGAAAGTGTTTCCCCGAACTTCTTCAGCAGGACGGACTCGATCTCATCGTTCCTCAGGTCGTTGCCTTTTACTGCACAAGTGTAGGCAGTGACGTGCTCGTTGGGATCCGACGTTCCACTATACTTTGGAAGGTCGGGCATTTTGAACTTCTTTGGAATGGGTTTCGGAGCCGCTTCCTGTGGGAGAGATTTTTGCACGAACTTCTTCGAATCCACACCTTTTAGGATCGGGGGTGGTCCCGAGATCTGGTCGACCCTAAAATTATAGGTCTCGACCTTTTTGTCGTTGGCCTCTATCTTCTTCTTGCCCGATTCAATCCTCCTCGTGAGGTTCTCGAGCATCTTTACGATGGCGGGGCCAGCTGCCGACCCATTGTTGCTTGATCTCTCTGGTACCTGCTCGGCCGGGGGAGCCGTCCCCAGTGCTACCGTGCTAGGAGTTTTCTGGTGACTTTGCAGTTGAGCAATAGCCAGCTGTTGTGCCTGCAATATTTCAAAAATAACGTGAAGTCTAACCTCCCGTTCTTCCCGAGCTGGGGTTTTTTGGGTTTCTTGTTGGTCGCCTTGGTGTATGCTCCTGTCGGTGTGGGAGCTTATTTCGACGTGTTGAGCGTCGTGTGAAACGGCATCCACGGGAATCAGTTCTGGTGCATTCTCAGGGTTTCGTGGTGGTACACCAACACCTGGGACGTCAACACCATTTTCTCCATGGTCTTCAGGTTGATGTTTTCACGTGCGTTTACTGAGTTAGACATTTGACCTGAAATCAAAGATCTTGGATAAGAAAAGGTGTGAAAGATAACTTGCATTACGTGGTTAAACCAGCAAGAAAATAATCACTATTATTTTTAGCCCCACGGTGGGCGCCAAACTGTTTACCGTGAAAATGGTAATAACAATTAAATTTGATTATGGGATTCTAAAAATACGTGATCTATTTTTATGCCGGTCGTTAAGCAGTTGATGCTATGTGAAAGACTTAGAAGCGAGATAAGAGCTCTAAAATGAGATGTTAACCAAACCGAGTCACTGTCGATCGGGGTCTCGAGATTACTTATTCGAGGCTTCGAGATCGAGTCTGAAGCTCGGCCGGGAGCTATCGGGTTTAGTCGGTGGGCAACTAACAATTGGGATGAAATCAACGACGGCTCTTTATGGCCAATAATTAGCAATAAATGATGAACAATAAATAGAACACAATGAATGCAAGCAATAAACGAAGTAATGAACTTAGGAGAATATGTTAGAGAGCGGAGAGAATGTTCTTGTGTATTTTAGTATGGAGCAACAGATCTTTGCAAAATGACAAGGATCCCCTTTATATATGAGGGGGAAACCCAATATAGTACAAAAGCATTAATTACAAAGATATGGGCTGACATAGCCATTTAATGCCTTGATTCACCTTTTTACTGGCCCGCTAGACTTGACAGGTTGTATGTGCGCGCCTTGGGAACTTCACCTTGGTTCGCCGAGACCACTAATTTACGTTGCCTCGAGGTCGGTCAGTACTTATACTATCTCGAAGTAAACCATCGAGAATTCTCGGAGTCGATCACAGGAAACCCCGGAGACACCTTGATGCTCGTGAAATCGAACCGTCGATTTCTACCGTACACTGAGTTCTTACAACTGAGCTCTACCACACGAACTAGAGTAAGAAGAAAGAGTGACAATCCTAAATGCCCTGTAGCCTCCTGCTTATAACTGTGGTGCACAACATTCCCATAAACAAGACTCTACTACACACGGCTTGTACACTGCCTAGGATAGAACTACTCCGATACCACTTTTGTCACGACCCAAACCGATGGGCCGCGACGGGCACCCGGTACCTTACTCAACCAAGTACCAACATAACGTATCTTTCATATCATTCTATCATAGGTAAATGAATTGGAGTAAAACATGAGCGAATACAAACTTATACATATGAAGTACGGGCCTATAAGGCCGGCATGATTCTTTATATACTCGAAACATAGGCTGACAATGCCATACAAGTATCCGTATACATGATATCTGTCTACAAGCCTCCAAGAGTACATACTTATCATAAAGGTCGGGACAGGGCCTTGCCATACCAAACAATACGCGTCCAAATCATACTGACCAAACAAGCAACTCCGGAGCAAATGGAGCGCACCAACATCTTCCGCTGAGCTGATACCTACTTGGAGGACTCTCGACCTGTCTATCAGGACCTGCGGGCATGAAATGCAGCGTCCCTAGGCAGAAGGGACGTCAGTACGAATAATGTACTTAGTATGTAAGGCACATAAATAAGTACATAAAAGACATGGAAGAAATATAGAGTAAGTGACTTAACCTGTAAGTCTGGATAACTCTGTAAATCATGAAATACTTATAGTGTCATGCATATGCGTATGAATGTCATGTCGTGCATATGTACATGTGTTCATAACATCATCAAGCCTCTGAGGGAATCCCATCATATCATCTAGGCCACTGTGGTCAAAATCATCAACGTATACGAGCTGATCGGGTGGTGGTGCGTATATAACGCCACAACCTTTCCCATATCCCATATACATATATATACATATATGTATGCGTATATAACGACATCTGCTCATGGGTCAGTGTGCATGCATAAATGCATGAAATGCATATGAAATACGTTAATAAAATCTCTTGGCACGTCATAAGATCATTATACCTCTTATTAACATCATGAAATAAACTCTATCAATTTACGTATTTTGTGAGACCCATGAACAGACGATAGAATAATAAGACATATGGGGAATCAAGAACATAGGCATCTCTAGTATTTCTATGAATAGAGTCATTTATGGAAGTTGTGCATTTGCTCTTTCGTTCTTGTTGTATAGATCATGCCAAAAAGAAAAAAGGGATAGTCTTAACATACCTGTATGATCTCTTCCTTATTAATCAACCATGCTCAACACAACTTCTTGCATCTACAACAAGTGAAATGATATTGTCGTTAACATATAATGTCGTACCATCGTATTTGGCTAGTCGCATGACTTAAGGAAAATCGGGCAGCAACTCCTCTATTTTTAATACATCCTAAAGACCACTAAGGTTCATCAACAACCCAAAGACAACAACTATAACCAACACCAGCAACAACAACAATATAATCAAATATGAGTTTCTCCGATTATCTTAACAATCATATTGAGCGGCAAGCTCGTTTCTTTTACTCATAACAAGATATAAATTGAATCCAACTCTTATTCCATAAATTGGTTTACAACCTTCAGAGCATCATACTTATATGTAACATATTATTTCTAGTTTAAAACCTCCACAAAATGCCTTCCAAAACAGCCCCATACGTCTAGCACCTTAATTTTTATCGTCAATCACTTGTTTTTCATATTTTCTTCTTCAATCAACTTAATTAACACCTAGGAAAGCTTAACAACAGCAGCCACAACATTATCAAATCATTTCTCACAATTTTCAGCCACCACAAACCATATTTTTAACCGCAAAATAGTCCAACGAAAAAGACAACCGTATCCCATGTTCCTTCAAGTGCATCTTATGGTTTTTCACTCAAACAACACAACAAACAACAGATTAACCTTAGGCACAATCAAGAATATGTTATACATACCTTGGACAGCAGATACAACTTGAAACCCCATCCCACTTATCTCACAATAGCCCTCAATCACACCACAACATCATAGAAGTATTCTCTTGTAGTCTTTAACACCATTAATGAGGATTTGAGTTGATTTCTCTTGAGTTTAGTTCTTGGAACCTTGGACAAGTTCTTTGAGAGTTTGAGAGTGTTTTGCAGTAGTTTATCTCTGGATATTGATGAAATATAATGGATAAAAACAACTTATAAGCCCACCGCCTCAATTCTCCAAGTAGGTGGGTAAGCTGCCTGCTTGGCAGCTTGAGTAGTACCACTTCGGACACTTGTATCTCTCTACTCCGATATCGTATTGACAAACAGTTTGCAGAGTTGGAAACTAGAAACATAGAGCTTTAATTCCATATAAATATCTCCAACTCTCAATATATTGGGAGAAAACTTCGTCACAACTTGGCCAATAAACCTGCCAATTTCTCCGAAGTGCGGCAACGTGACTTGGTGACCCTTACTTTAAAAATCCATATTTCTACCCCGATGTCGTATGAATAAATGGTTTGGACTGTTGGAAACTATTCCAAGACCTTCATTTTTCTATGACACATGTGCCAAAATGACATCATAAAGCTTACGAATTTAATTTCTAAAAATGGCTCGTTACAAGGCAAATCTTAACTCGATTTTTCCGTAAGTTAAATCCAATTTTTCCCAAACTTTATATTTCATATCCAAACATCATATATAGTCATATTATTACTTTACACTCATTCAATCATGATTAGCAAGTCTCATATTCATTATACGTCACCTTAGAACGCACAGGGTGTAACACCAAACTTGTCGACTTTCGACAAAACTTATCTTCTTCAATTCGTTTAGCTTCTAAGCCTTCCAACCATCTTGGTACTTGTTATTCATGATCTTAAATATTATTAACTTCCACATTAACATGATTAACTTACTTTATAAATTTTTTTCAAAGATGATTTCATTTCTAAGCTTACATCAATTAACTTACGGCGTACTCTTAAGTACGAAAACATGGCATGTAACATTCCACTTCTTTGATTCCTTATCGTGCGAATTGGTTGACTTCGAAATATAAACTTGTCTTTTATTCTCTTAAAGAAGGTGAGGACATGCACTGCTGGATCCGATGATCAGACACTGCACCCCTTACTAGAGTTGCGCGAGGCCAGGGTTGGGGCAGAGCCGAGGAGGGGCACATGCTGCAGCCAGAGCACCTACTCGAGCAGCGATTAAGGAGCCACCAGTAGCTCCAGTTGGGGGAGAGGCACCCGAGGCGCCTGTTGTTGCCCCTGGACTTCAGGAGACCCTAGCATAGTTTTTGAGCATGTTCGTCACTCTAGTTTAGACGGGATTGATTCTCCTTGCACCAGCCACATCTCAGGCTAGGGAGGAGCTCAGACTCCTGCAGCCCATACTCCTAATCACTAGGTCCACGTCGATCAGGTCCCGGGTGTCATGCCAACACAGCCCGTTATACCGGTTCAGCCTGAGGTCAGGCCACCCGCATCTGAGGAGGAGCAGAGAAGACTTGAGAGGTTCAAGAAGTATGATTGTCCTACTTTTAGCAGCGCAACTACCGAGGATGTGCATGGTTTTCTAGAGAAGTGCCATCGTATTCTCTGCACCATGGGTATTGTGGAGGTGAGCGTAGTTTCTTTTACTACATTTTAGCTGTCAGGAGCAATGTATCAGTGGTGGCAGGTTTACGATGAGAGTAGGCCAGCTGATGCAGCCCCACTTACTTGGGCTCAGTTTTTAGAGATGTTTTTAAGAGAATTTTTTCCCCAAACACTTCGGGATGCATGGCGCATAAAGTTTGAGTCGTTGCGTCAGCGGACCATGACAGTGTCAAAGTATGCTATCAGATTCAGTGAGTTGTCCCGACATGCACCTACCTTGGTTTCTACAGTCAGAGAGTGAGTCTGCATATTCATCAAGGAGCTCAGCTATGGTATTAGATTAATCATGACTCGAGATTTGGAGACAGATACTCCGTGCTAACAGGTGGTAGAAATTGCGCGGAGGTTGGAAGGTATGCGGGGCCGTGAGAGAGAGGACAGGGAGGCCAAGAGGCCTCGAGATTCGGGAGGCTATAGTGGTGCTCGCGCTCCAGTTTCAGCCCATCATGGCAGAGGCTATGTGAGCCATCTAGTTCGTTCAGCACTTCCATCTACTAGCGGTGCTCCGGCTACTCTGGGTCCTAGGTTGCCTATTTTGCTCTGCCACTTCCACCACTTTCTATAGGTCTTGTTTAGTTGTTATTGGTGGTTTTGGGAATAGAGTTGGTCTACTGTTACTCAATATGGTTCGACTTTGATGTGATCTTGGGCATGGACTGGTTGTTGCCCTATCATGCTAACTGTCACGCCAAGACTATGACACTGGCTATGCAAGGTTTGCCGTGGTTGGAGTGGAAAGGTACATTGGAGTATATTCCTAGTAGAGTTGTGTCCTTTCTTAAGGCACAACGGATGGTGAGAAGGGGTGTGAAGCATATCTAGCCTTTGTGAGGGATGTCAGTGCTGATACTCCTACCGTTGAGTCAGTTCCGGTAGTGAGGGATTTCCCAGATGTGTTTCCAGCAGACCTACCGGGCATACCGCCCGATAGAGATATTGATATCGGTATTGACCTGGTGCCGGGCACTCAGCCCATTTCTATTCCACCATATCGTATAGCACCAGCAGAGTTGAAGGAGTTAAAGGAACAACTGCAAGAGTTGCTTGATAAGGGTTTCATTCGGCCTAGAATGTCACCTTGGGGTGCTCCGGTTCTGTTTGTGAAAAAGAAGGATGGTTCTATGCAGATGTGTATTGATGATAGGCAGTTGAACAAGGTTGTCGTGAACAACAAGTACCCATTACCGCGTATTGATGACTTATTTGACCAACTTCAGGGTGCTAGAGTGTTCTCGAAAATTGATTTGCAGTGTATCATCAGCTGAAGATTCGGGATCGGGATATTCTGAAGACTGCTTTCAGGACTTGTTATGGTCACTACGAGTTTCTAGTGATGTCATTTGGGCTGACCAACGCCCCAGCAGCATTCATGCACCTGATGAACAGTGTATTCCAGTCATATCTTGACTCATTCGTCATTGTGTTTATTGACGACATCTTGGTATATTCTCGCAGCGGGAAAGATCATGAGCAACATTTGAGGATCGTGCTCCAGACCTTGAGGGAGAAGAAATTATATGCAAAATTCTCCAAGTGTGAATTCTGGCTTGATTCGGTGGCGTTTTTGGGTCATATGGTGTCTGTGAGGATCAAGGTTGATCCGAAGAAGATTGAAGCATTTCAGAGTTGGCCTAGACTGTCTTCAACTACTAAGATTCGGAGTTTCCTTGGTTTGGCCAGATATTATCGCCGTTTTGTAGAGGGTTTCTCATCCATTTCTGCACCTTTGACTAGATTGACCTAGAAGGGTGCTCCTTTTAGATGGTCCGAGGACTGTGAGGCGAGCTTTCAAAAATTCAAGACTGCTTTGACTACAACCCCAGTGTTGGCGTTGCCTACGGGCTCGTGCTATTACATTGTGTATGATGCATCACGTATTGGGCTTGGCGCGGTGTTGATGCAAGACGGTAGGGTGATTGCCTATGCGTCTCGACAACTGAAGGTTCATGAGAAGAATTATCCGGTGCACGACCTGGAATCGGTAGTTATTGTTCATGCATTGAAGATTTAGAGGCACTATTTGTACGGTATTCCATGTGTGGCCTATACCGACCATCGGAGTCTCCAGCATCTGTTCAAGCAGATAGATCTTAATTTGCGATAATAGAGATGGTTAGAGTTGCTGAAAGACTATGACATCATTTTTCTGTATCATCCCGGGAAGGCCAATGTGATGGTCGATGCCTTGAGTAGAAAGGCGGAGAGTATGGGCAGTTTGGCATATCAGCCTGCGGCAGAGAGGCCACTAGCCATAGATGTTCAGGCTTCTGGCCAATCAGTTTGTGAGACTAGATGTTTCGGAACCCAGTCGGGTTCTTGCTTGCGTGGCTTCTCGGTCTTCCTTATATGATAGCATCAGAGAGCGTTAGTATAACGACCCCCATTTTCTTGTCCTTAAGGACATGGTACAGCACGGCGATACCAAAGAGGTTTTCATTGAAGATTATAGGGTGTTACGGATGCAGGGCTGGATATATGTGCCCAATGTAGATGGGTTGCATGAGTTTATTCTTGAGCAGGCCCACAATTTGCGGTACTCCATTCATCCGGGTGCCGCTAAGACGTAGCAGGATTTGAGGCAGCATTATTGGTGGAAAAGAATGAAGAAAGATATAGTAGAGTATGTGGCTTGGTCTTGAACTGCCAGCAGGTGAAGTATGAGCATCAGAGGTCATGCGATTTGCTTTAGAGACTTGAGATTCTCGAGTGGAAGTGGGAACGTATTACCATAGATTTCGTTGTTGGGCTCCCACGGACTTTGAAGAAATTTAATACATTGTGGGTGATTGTGGATAGGCTGACCAAGTCGGCACATTTCATCCCGGTGGTGACTACCTGTTCTTCAAAGCGGCTGGCTCAGATCTATATCTGTGAGGTTGTTCATCTCCACGGTGTGCCAGTGTCCATTATCTCCGACCAGGTCATGTAATTCACATCGCATTTCTAGAGATCCGTGTAGCATGAGTTAGGCACACGGGTTGAGTTGAGTAGAGCATTTCACCCACAAAAGGACGGACAGTCCGAGCGCACCATTCAGATTTTGAAGGATATGCTACACGTCGGTTTTATGTATTTCGGGGATTCATGGGATCAGTTCCTACTACTTACAAAGTTACGCCTACAACAATAACTACCAATCGAGTATTCAAATGGCTCCTTACGAGGTCCTATATGGGAGAGGGTGCCATTCTCCAGTTAGTTGGTTTGAGCCGGGTGACGGTAGGTTGTTGGGAACCGATTTGGTTCGGAATGCCTTGGAGAAAGTCAAGTTAATTCAAGATCCGGTTCATACAGCACAGTCTAGAGAGAAGAGTTATGTTGATCAGAGAGCTCGTGATGTAGCATTTATGGTGGGAGAGAGAGTTTTGCTCTGAGTGTCACCCATGAAGGGTGTGATAAGGTTCGGGAAGAAGGGCAAGTTGAGCCCTAGGTATATCGGTCCTTTTGAGATCCTTGAGAGAGTTGGTGAGGTGGCCTACAAGCTTGCATTGCCACCCAGCCTATCGGTGGTCCACCCGGTGTTCCATGTTTACATGCTCCGGAAGTATTATGGTGATCCGTCCCATGTATTAGACTTCAGCTCAATCCAATTGGACAAGGATTTGACTTATGTTGAGAAGCCGGTGTCTATCTTGGACAGATAGGTTCGGAAGTTATGATCAAAGAACATTGCTTCAGTAAAGGTTTAATAGAGGGGTCATCCGATCAAGGAGGCGACCTGGGAGACTGAGCACGATATGTAGAGTTGTTATCCGCACCTTTTCATCACTTCAGCTATGTCTCTATGCACGTTCGAGGACTAATATTTGTTTTAAGAGGGGGAGAATGTAACGACCCTATCAGTCATTTTTTGTATTTGTAGCCCGTTTCCCCTTTTGATGCTTCACACATGTGTATTTGTGTCTTTAAGACTTACGGGGTTTGTTAGTTTTGTTCTAGGAAGGTTTTGGGTTGATTTGGACCCTTTGGTTCTTGGCTTAGAAGCCTAAGTTAGAAATGTTGACCCAAGTTTGACATTTGTGAAAACGGCCCCGAAATGGTGTTTTGATGGCTCCGATTGGTTCGTATCGTGATTTGGACTTGGGCGTATGCCCGGAATCGAATTTAGAGGTCCGTAGGTTAATTTGTGTTATTTTGCCAAAAGTTGGCAATTTGAGGTTTACAAGATTTTCCAAGTTTTACCGTAGGTTGGCTTTTGGCTATCGGGTTCGGAATTTAGTTTTGGGACTTGCAATAGGTCTGTTATGCTTTTTAGGACTTATCTTCAAATTTGGCGTCATTTGAAGTTGATTTCATAGGATTTGGATGATTGGTTGCAATTCTGGAGGTTTTTGAACTTTTCTTTGAAATTTATACGTTTTGATGTCCGATTCATAGTTCTAGGTGTTATTTTGGGTTTTGATCATGAGAGCGAGTTCGTATAATGTTTTTAGACTTGTGTGGATGTTTGGTTTGGAACCCTAAGGGCTTTCGGACGTGCTTTGAAATGGTTTTGAACCGAAAACAGGATTGCTGGTGTGCTGGTGCTCTGATGTCACAATTGCGAGCACCAGTATCGCAATTACGAACATGGTAGGGGAGGCTCAGGTATCACAATTGCGATACCTTGTTCGCATTTGTGAAGTCTGGGCTTGGGGAAGGCTAGTTCGCACTTGTGACTGTTTTCTCGCATTTGCGAAGTATGTGTCGCAATTGCGACATCTCCTCACTGTGTCAATAGCTGCAATTGCGAGCTTTTTTTTTTTGCAATTGTGAGGGTTCGCAATTGCGAATCTAGTGTTGCAATTGCGACATCTGCAACTGAACAAAAGGGCTGGGAGTTGGGATTTTATATCATTTTCTCTCATTTTAGAACCCTAGACTCGGTAGGAGGCAATTTGGAGAGGGGATTTTCATCTACAAACTTTGGGTAAGTGATTCCAATCAATTGCCAACAATATTTCATAATTATATCTTATACTCCCTCCGTTTCAATTTATGTGAACCCATTTGACTGGGCACGGAGTTTAAGAAAAGAGAGAAGACTTTTTAACTTGTGGTGTAAAATGAGGCACATATGATTTGTGTGGCTATAATCATTGCATAAAGGTATATTGTTTCCAAATAAGGAAAGGGTCATTCTTTTTGGTACGGACTAAAAAGGAAATAGGTTCACATAAATTAAAACGAAGGGAGTATTTAACATCAAATTTATGAGAACCAAGGAAAATTGGGATTTTTGTCAAAGATTTGAGTTTTGAGAGTCGATTTGGACTCAGATTTAAAATAAAACACATATATGGACTCGTGGGATTATGGGTAGTCGGAATCTACCCTTGGACCCGTATTTTAATCGGGCGGGCCCGGGGTTGACTTTTGTTGAATTTTTGGGAAATGTGTAAAGATCATAGCTTTATCTATTGTAACTAGTTCCCCTTGCATTGTCTGATGATATTAAGTCATTTTTTGTTAGATTTGAGCCGTAAAATTTTTTTAGGGTAAAAGCTATCTTCGAGGGTTGATTTGGTCTAGTTGAGGTAAGTATATTGCCTAACTTTGAATGGGGGAACTACCCCTTAGGATTTCGGTTGTTGTGTGGTATTTGTGCTATGTGGAAGATGTGTACACATGGTGACGAGTGTGTACGCGGGCTATATGTGGTATTTTGACCAATTTAGACTTTTAGACTTCTTCCGTGTATTTAATTGAATTTGTTATAATATGTTACATCTTTCTTACTTAAATCTACTCTCACATGCTCTAATAGACGTTGTTAGCATTTATTCTATCCATTATTGTTGTAATTGCTCTTATATGCTTTAGTTGAAGTTGATGTCTCCCTTATTGTCTTGTTACCCCTTTTTATTATTGAATTACTCTTACTTGAAGTTGTTATTTCGTGGAATACTTTTTTGTTGAGTTATTGATGTTGAAGTTGTGAAAACCAATATCACATTGAGGTTGAAGTTGTTAATTGTTGAGATATCTTTCCTTGTTGAGTATTCCTCATTCATTTTGTTGTTATTGAGATTCTTGTACACATTGTGTTGAGCCACAGGCTATATTTTGTGGTATCATTGGTATTGTTGATTTTGGCAAGTGTTGTGGCATATGGGCACATGTGGTGCGAGTTGATTATTGTGTTGTGATATTGATACGCATGCAGTGATATAAGGATAGGGGTTGATACGCATGTGGTGAGATAAGGTGGGATTTTTATGCATGTTGCTAGTAAGGGAATTACCTGAAGCCACACGGTGAAATAAGGGGGCTAAAACTCGTGTAGCTATTTCAGAAAAGTATTTTTAAAAATAAATGCAAGGCTCACGCGGTGATATAAGGAAAGTGTAACGACCCGGCCGGTTGTTTTAAGAATTAACGCCCCGGACCCCTATTAACTGCTTTCCCCGTGCTTATTTCTGCTATTGTGAGTTGCCGGGAGGATTCGTTTTAAGTTTCGGAGTATTTTGGGACACTTAGTCCCTAAATGAGAGTTTAAGCTTTAGAATTGGGACCGTAGTCGGAGCAGTGTGAAGACGGACTCGGAATGGAATTCTGTTGGTTCCGTTAGCTCCGTAGGGTGATTTCGGGCTTAGGGGCGTGTTCGGATTGTGTTTTGGAGGTCCGTAGCTTAATTAGGCTTGAAACGCCGAAAGTCGAATTTTTGAAGTTTTCGGTTCGATAATGAGATTTTGATATCGGGGTCGGAATGGAATTCCGGAACTTGGAGTAGGTCTGTTGTGTCATTTGGGACGTGTGTGCAAAATTTCAGGTAATTCGGACGAGGTTTGATAGGCTTTTGATCGAAAGCGAAAATTGGAAGTTTTGGAAATCCTTAGGCTTGGATTGGAGAGTGATTTGTTGTTTTAGCGTTGTTTGATGTGATTCGAGGGTTGGAATAAGTTCGTATGATGGTTGAGGATTGGTTGACATGTTTGGTTGAGGTCCCAGGGGCCTCGGGTGAGTTTCGGGTGCTTAACGGAAGTTGAATTGGACTTAGGAGAAATCTGAAGGTTGCTGAAGTTCTGTCATAACCGCACCTGCGGTTAGGGGACCGCAGGTGCGTGATCGCAGAAGCGATTGAGGAGCCGCATGGAAGCCGGATTTCGCAGGTGCGATAGTTTGAGCGCGCGTGCGAGACCGCAAGTGCGGTAGAAGAAGCGCAGGTGCGGCCCAGTGCAATTAATGAAATCTCGCAGATGCGCACCTGGGACCGCAGGTGCAAGGAAATGGCCGCTGGTGCGGAAACCCTGGGCCAGAACCTATATAAAGGTTCAGTCGCGATTTTGCCCATTTCTTCACCATTTTCATCCGGATTTTTGAGCTTTTTGGGAGGTTTTTGAGAGAGGATTCAAGAGAGCTTCGAGGAGGTAAGATTTTTGGAACCCAAACTCGTTATTATGATATTTTTTACTGATTTGGGCAGGGAATATAGGGGAAATAAGGGTTAAATTTGGGGGTTTAGGGTTTGAAATTGGAGGCTTGGAATTGGGGATTTGAGGGGTTGTTTCTGGTCCGATTCTCGTGTTTTTGGTATGTATGAACTCGTGAGAGTGTGAGGATTCTGAATTTGTAAATTTTACCCGATTCCGAGACGTGGACCCTGGGGACTTTTTGGGCAATTTTCCTAACTTCGCGTATTAGCTTCGAATTAATTAGTTGAATTAGTTACTTGAAGTTATATTTACATTATGCAATTACTTTGAATATATTTGGGCCATTTGGAATCGGGTACTCGTGGCAAGAACGTGATATCGGGTTGATTGAGCTGGTTCGAGGTAAGTGGCTTGCCTAACCTTGTGTGGGGGAACTCCCCTTAGGATTTGGTATTGTTGATATATGAAATGCCTTGTACGTGAGGTGACGAGTGGTATATGTGCTAATTGTTGAAAATCCTGCTTTCATTAAGTAACTATAATTGTGTATTTCTTCCCTGTTTACATTACTTGAAATTTAAGCCTACTGTTAGCTTAGGAAAGCATGTCTAAATGACTCAATTGTTTTACTTGCTCAAACTGCTTTATCTAAATTCTGTGCAGCATGCTAGGTTAGAAATACCTGTTTACCTTGGTATGAAATTGGATTGAATTGAATATTCTTCGTGTTGTTGTTGTGTGTTTACTTTGGGACGACGGGCGATTTCCCGGTAGATCCCTCTTGCCTGTTTATTTGGGACTATGAATTGATATTCCGGTAGATCCCCCTGCACAGTTGTATGGAACTACGGGACTGCACCCGGTAGATTCCCCCAGTACTGGTATTTACATTTGGGACTACGGATCGGGATTCTGGTAGCTCCCCTCCGCACTATGAGTTGGACTACGGGATGAAACCCGGGAGATCTACTGATATTTACATTTGGGGACTACAGGACTGTATCCTGGTAGATCCCCGGTTGCTGGATATTTACATTTGGGGCCTACAGGACGATATCCTGGTAGATCCCTGGTTGCTATTTTTGTGTTGAGCTGTATTCTTTCTGTGATGTTTTTCTCTGTTGTAATTGTTGTTGTTCTTATTATTATACTGTGTTACTTCACACTGTTCCTTTTCCTTATATATGTATATCACCGGTAGGGCCCTGACCTTCCTCGTCACTACTCGACCGAGGTTAGCCTTGGCACTTACTGGGTACCACTGTGGTGTACTCATGCCCCTTTCCTGCACATGTTTTCGTGTGCTGATCCAAGTTCTTCGACCCATCCCTACTATCCTTGAGGCGAGCCGATTCTCCAAAGACTTCTAGGTATATCTGTCGCATCCGCAGACCGAGGAGTCCCTCTCCATTCTCTCTTGTAGTTATAGCCCTTCTGTATTTCTTTTAATTTAGACATTCCAGAGTTAGAACACTATGCAGTATCCATAGCTTGTGATTCATGAGATTCCGGGTTTTGGGAGTTGTTCAGTTTTTGAGAACTTGTATTGGTATATGCCGAGCGGCATCTTAAACGCTTCTATATTTGTTTATCTTCAGTTTTTATTAGTCGTTCTGCATTTTTGTTTCTTTTTCCGCAGTTATTAGGCTTACCTAGTCGTAGAGACTAGGTGCTGTCACGACAGTTTACAGAGGGCGAACTTGGGTCGTGACAGAAAGATTATGATTCAAATTGTAAAATGTGAATATGAGGCTTGGTACCTCGGTTGTGATTCTTTTTGTATATTCCATGCTAAAAGAGGCTTGTTGGTTGAACAGTTCTTATTGTTTTCTTCATTGTCTTACTTGTAATTGTTCGTGTTTGGCTACTTGTTATTTCATCATGTGTTCACTACTTGTTGCCTTTACCGCGTAAATTTCCATTGTTAGCTTACACTATAGAACTGCTTATCTGTCATTTACTTCCTTGCTTTCCTTATTAGACTATGCTATATTCTGTTTAGCTTTCTTATCCTAGTAGGTGTCTTGACCTGGCCTCGTCATTACTCTATCAAGGTTAGGCTTGATACTTACTAGGTACCATTGTAGTATACTCATACTGCACTTCTACATATTTTTGTGCAGATCCAGGTACATCTGCCCATCCTAGACGCCAGTGATTGATTAGCTATTTTTGGAGACTTCAACGTACACCTGCTCGATGTTTGCAAGCCTCGAAGTCACCTTCTGCTTTTAGATGTTCTACTGTTTAGTTTCCGTTCAAAACAGTATTGTATTTCGAGGATTTTAGTGCACTCGTTGTAGAGCTTACGACTCAGTTCCACCAGATTTTGTTAGTTATTTGTCAGTTATATCTACTAGGGTTTATTATGATAGTTTAACAGTTTAATTTGATGTTTAAGTTATTGTTTCTGCTATTTTTTAATATATTTTAGGCTTACCTAGTCTTAGAGACTAGGTGCCATCACGACATCCTGAGGAGGGAGTTTAGGGTCGTGACACGAGGGGCCTCGAGATTGTTTCAGGTGGCTTTCAGATCATCTGAACTTGGTTGGATAGCTAAAGTTCACTGGTGTCCAGTGTGCTTCACGATCGCAGAGCATATCTTGCTATCGCAAGGCCTAATTTTGGGGCAGTGTCTTTTTGTTCTTCGCATTCCGAAGGTGAAGTCGCATTCGCGATGCTTTGGTGGTCAGTGGCCTTCACGTTCATGGTTAGGGGCTCGCGTTCACGATGAAGGAAGGCAGGCTGGGGTATGTCAGGCGTCTGTCCTTCGTGTTCGCGTGTGGGTATCATGTTCGTGTAGGACAGTGGTGTTCTGTGCTTCGCATTCGCGGGCTACATGCTGCATTTGCGAAGGGTTAATTTTGGCTGAGGATTTTTGTGCTTCGCGAATGCCAGGCAGTGGCCGCGTTCGCGAAGGGTATACTGGGCAGACTTTTAAGTTGTCTAATTTTGGGACTTAGACCCATTATTTTATATTTTGAGCCATAAACTTGGAGAGGAGCGATTTTTGAAGGGGACTTTCACACAAGGCAAGAAGGTAAGTGATTTCTACTTGATTTTAACATTATATCTTGATTTCCCATGGACTATTACATATATATTATGGGGGTTTAAGGAGAAATTTGTGGATTTTGACTATGATTTTGGAGAGTGAAAAATGAAGATTTGAACCTCGAATCGGAGTCGAATTTATATGGAACTTGTATATTTGGACTCGTATTCGAATAGATAGTTGGAATTTATAACTTTTGTCAGGTTCGGGGAGATGAGCCCGGGTTGACTTTTCGGTTGGCTTTTTTATATTTGATAAAGATTGGAGCATTATTACTTGGAACCAATTTCTATAGTCGTGTTTGATGTTATTGAGTTGGCTTTGGCCAGATTTGACCCGTTCGGAGACCGATTCGAGAGGCAATGGCTTTTTGGAGTATTGATTCCCGTGCTTTGAGGTAGGTGACTTGCCTAGGATTGGCTTGAGGGTATTTTCCTTGTAGATTTCGATGATTTCTATGTGTTGGGGGTGATACATGTGTGTGGTAACGAGCGTATTTGCATACACTGTGGTTATTCGTGATCCGGGTAGACCTTAGGCTATTATGCCTTATTTTTCTATCATGCATTCGTGTTACCGTGTTTACTTTACTTGTATGACTACTTGGACTATTATTCATGCTAGAAGTCATGTCTAGGCTATATGCATATATGTTTGAGACATGATAGGGTTGTTTGCTATGTTGAAATGTTTGCCTTGATTGTAGGCATTCCTTATTCAATTATAATATTATATCCGCGTGTTATATAATTATTGCTGTGTACTTCTTACCGGATACCTCACATGTTGGTTTCCTTACTTGAGTACTACGGGTTTGAATGGATTTATGGTACATTGGTATAATTTGTGCAGTTTATTAATTTCTGATACTATGATCATTGGCATATTGTGATTTGAGCAGATTAATGACTAAACTGGGGCCTTAGAGCCGTATTGATATTGAGGTGACGCGTACCCCAGACCCTTTATTTAGCTGAATGGTATTGATATTGAGGTGACACGTGCACCAGGCCATTTGGGCTGCGTTATGATGATCTTTCCTTGGGCTAGGATCCGCCTCTCCGGAGTCAGGTGATAACCCATGGTCTTTGGGCCCTGTGAGTGCAAGCACTTGGTATGTGCTGAGTGAGGGGCTTTATGTTAGGCTTCTGTACTGTGCTGAGAATGTGCTTATTGATGGTTTCATTGTGAACTTGTTGATTTTGGCATTGTTTCTTGTCATGTAGGCACAGAGACGTATTTTTCTCATGTTATTTGAAAAGTCTATATCTTGAAATTGATACATAAACTGATTTGATTGGAAAGCATGCTTATTTTCTATTAATGTGAATAAGTTAAAGTTGTTATTCTTGAGCTATTTTCCCTTTACTAGTATTAGCATGTTGTTACTACTATTGTTGACTGTTGAAAGTGAGTAGCGGACTTTGCCAATCTCGTCACTATCTTCAATCCGAGTTTAGGCTTGCTACTTACTGAGTACATGGGGTCGGTTGACTCATACTATACTCTGCACTTTTTGTGCAGATCCAGATGCTGCTGATATAGCTGATTGTTGAGAATTATCCCGGTTTCCACTGGTGATTCCAAGGTAGCACTGCTATTTCCGTGTGCATGCCTTGGATTCTTTTCTTTTAGTTTCGTTATTACTATTTATGTACTTCAGACACTATTATTTATGTACTTCAGACACTATTATGTCGATATTCAGACAGTTATACTTATTATTCTATAGAGATCATATACTCGTTGACACCATATTTTGGGATGGTATTTTAGATGTATCGCTACATTGCTACTGTTATTTATCTTATTACACTTTTGAGGCTATTTCTTATTGTCATTTGATTTCATTTCTGTATATTTGATGTTGTCTTACATAGCAAGCAGTGTTGTCACGCTTTGGTGAGATTTGGGGTCGTGACATTAATAAGATAAGTAGAATAAATATTGTACTATAGTTATGCCCTGTCAACATAATTTTTGGAAACATTCTCTGAAATGTGTAGCGGCAAGGCTATTATTGTACAAATTTCTCATACGGGGATTAAAGTTAAACAACAGCCGTAAATGATTCTATTTGTGCAAATCTCTCGCTCATATTCAAATTCAACTTAGTTGGGTAAAACTAGTATGACCCAGTTTAAAGCCCATTCTACCTGAAAAATGAGTGCAGCCCACTTTACAGCCCATCAAGTGGGTAGCTAAACCGATGGTCATAGAGCCGTAAAATTAGGCTTGGCCCTTAAGGCCGGCATAACCCAGACCATTACTTTGGTAGAGTTGGGTTAGGATTTTTTTATCCTATTTAAAGTGAGGTTTATAGGCCTGGCCCAAGTTAACCCACCATCACTTGAGGGTCGACTGAGATTGGGCCAAGGCCAGCACTTGGGCCAAAAAAATTAAATTAAATTTAAAATTAAAAAATACTAAGGAAGAGACAAAGAGACATGTCTTACTCACATATAAAACTTAATCAAATGAGTCCTCTAAGTTGAGTTGCGGGATATGGTTTCTTCAAATGAATGTGCTTGAATTTTATATTTTTTATCTCCTAGTTGAATTATTGTATTTTCGTACATATCTCAATACTTTGTTGACACAATGAAATTTATTTCTACGAAATAGTAGAATTCAATCCATGTTGGTTTATTGGGAACCCTTTAATTTTTTTCCTGTTAACCCTATTTTATATGTATGTGACTATTGGGTAAGTATATTTTGATTAGAATACATTCATAGTTTGGGTTAAGGTTTCTTTTTGTGAAATATTTTTTCCTTTATTCCGATTACTGATTGATAATTTCTTGGAATTTAACTAATAATTTCAAAGTTTTATTAAATGTTAAACCCTTCTCTTTGCAAAAAAAAAAAAATGGCTTTCTGGAATACTATGAAGTTTTATGTAATATTGACATATTATTATAAAAATTTATGCTTTTATAATTTTTACTTACTTACACATCATCCTATGTTAAAAATATTAATAAATTTGTAGAATTTTAGATTTGAACTTAAATTGAAAAAGTTCTTAAAGAAAAGATTGAAAAAAGGGCTCGCCCGACCTAGCTAAAGCTGGGTTGAACTGTTATTTTAAAAGGAAAAATGACACGAGGTGACAACACATAGAGGAATTGGCAAATTTTAGCCTTACTAATTATTATGTACATGCGTTGCACGTAGATCTTTAGTCAATTATTTTCAAATAGGACATAATACCCGCAATATTAAAACTTGATTATATCCTTCTTGGACAAGAAAATAATTGAGCTGGAAGTTTATGTAAATTTAATGGATCTCTAGTGTATTGTCCAAATATAATTTGTATAGCAGTTGAATCAAATAAGTGAATGACCTCTTTCTTTATTTGAAAATAATTTACCTTTTATGCAATGATTTATAACCATACAAAATATATGTACGTACTCAAAAGTCTTCTCTCTTCTCTTAAACTCTGTGCCTTATCAAATAGGTTCGCATAAATTGAAACGGAGAGAATAATAAATTTTTTCAATATAAATTTTATTTTTATGGTATAATTGTATAGTAAATAAGAATTATAGGCCACAACTCATTGCTAATTTATTATTATGCCACATATATTTGAACGTTTCCCAGTATTTTCCTCCTCTAAATGGGGTATTCTTCATTTCCTTACATGAATTATTACTAAATGGTCGAGGAAAGCGATTCTTGCACTCACCACCCCTCATGCACGTACTTATATTACGATAGCTTTTATATGAACCATGTATCATATTTTTGACACTAATATGCTAGTGTTATCTTGTGGTCTTTTTTAAAAACTCTTAAAAGGTGTATGTGTAATATGTCTCCCGCTTGAAATTTAATCACAAAATATATAAATTGTGACTATCCAAAATAATTATTTCTTTAAAATTTGATCTTTAAAGTCTACCCATAATTATTTAGAGTTTTAAATCTCACACACTCTAAAAAGAGCTAAATTGGAGTCTTTGTTAGACTTGTACTTACGTAGGTATCCGTATGTTATGGATTCCTTTTCCATGTCATCATGGTTCTTTATCTTATCCTATTTCAATTGGTACATTGACTTTTTCGTTCTCTTACTTCCGTGGGAAAGTGAGCTGCTTACAGCTTGTTTGGATGGTTGTTACCCATTGTATTTGTATTGTATTGTTATTTTAAATACGATATTTGTTTTGATTGTTACTTATATTTTATTGTATCGTATCGTTAAATCCGTCATTACATAACGACGAAATGTGTCACTCTATGTAACGACTGATTTAGTGTGGTCGCGTCGTTACCTTGTCTTTTTCTCTCAATCTCACCCTTTATTATTATAAAATATTTTATTTTATTGTTTACCTTACCTTTTTATATAGTAATCTTACTCTGTATCATAATTTTTCTTTATAATATTACAAGTTTATTCTTCATATTGCCGGTGCGTGATAACATGAAACAATGACAAACGACACAATCTATCCAAACACTGTTTTTATCAAACGATACAGAACAATACAATACAGTACGATACGATACATTAATATGAAACGATGCGCAACAACCATCCAAACAAGTTGTTTATTGTTTTCTTGTTTTTTTTAACTCTAACATGTCCATTGATAAAAAAAAAAAAATCCGCAACTCCCTACAGTAATATAACTCTCGACAATTGTGTCTTTTTCTGGTAGAAAGTTAACTTTACTGGTTCAAGCTATTTTGGTCAACTGACTTTATATTCGTGCTTTTACCATTTCATTCTTTAGTGATAATTTCTTTTTAAATTTATTTGGCTTTCAATGGCTATAAAATTCGATTAATGTTTCAATAATATTTTCGTCGTTTAATATTCGTGCTTCCTGCTTTTACAATTTCATCCTTTAGGATAATATTTTTCTAAATTTATTCAGCTTTCAAAGGGTATGAAAATTAATTAATATTTCAAGAAAATTTTCGTAGTTCAACATTTATTGTTTCAATATTCGGACTTTTATAATAAATATAGGTAGATAGTTTTATATATATAAGGCCGGCTTTCGAGCCCAAGCCCCTTTACTAGGTTCGGCGCTTGAGCACATCTTTCTCATATCGATCAAGGCTTTCCTTGAGTTTGAAATAAGGGGCAAGAAGCAAGGGCGTAGCAGCTGCGCGAAGTTGCGCCTTAGCGCATCCGTTTTCTTGCAGGAGTGCTAACGCGCGACCTTACGTTTTCTTCCGCTTGCTCTGCAGTACGAGCCTCATATAGAGCCGCGCTCCTTTAATATGATGAGAAGAAGGGGAGCCGGCCTCTTTTCCGTACCAATCCTTATTTACTACTACTATATATATATATATATATATATATATATATATATATATATATATATATATATATATATATATTGAAATAGATAGATGTAAATATAATATATGCATTCTCAATTGAGGAAGATAAATGGAAAATTAGTACTATGTATAAGTCTTATAATTTTCTTTCAAGCTTCATGAACCGATAAATTATGTAAAATTTGCTCATAAGTCACACATCAATCTACAACGTATGTTGTAGTAAAATACGTTAGAGACCTTTATTTTTTTTTTTAAAATTATGGATGTGTTTTTCTAATTCAAGTAGGAGATCAATTTTGTAGGGTAGATGTGTAGTTTAAGTCAAAAGAGTATTCCATCATTAAGTAATTTAATTACAATTAAATCCTTAAATTATACAAATATTTAAGGGCATAAAAGTCGATCAATATTTCAGGGATATTAGTCGTTCAATATTTAGCATAAATTATTCGTGTTTTTATAATAATATAGATAGATATAGATATTAGGTTTGGAAAAGGCAGCCCTAAACAATTGGCATTATATAGCCAAGTCCTAAAAATCTATTTTCTTATTTATCCTCTCTCATTTTTTGCCACCCCATGTGCCTGAGATCCGGCCGACCACTGTCTCTACTAGGGTCGCTGGCAAATGATGTCAAACTGACGGTCACCGGGGAGAACTCCGACCATGCCTATATTGATGCATCGATTCTCTTGCTAGGCTGGCTTTGGCTAGGCACAGTGTTGGTAACATTAGTGTTGTGGTCGCTGATTTGAAGAGAGATCTATAGAATTAAATAAATGTACATGCATAGCGATTTTCTTCTTTTATAGGAGAGTAAATGATTTCATTTATCAAAGCCCAAAGTGATGATTTTCCATGGTTGCATCTTATTGGTGGAGAAAATCTCATTAGCGTGTTTTGTTTGCTGCTACTACTATTACTATTCAAGATCAGATAAGAGAGTTGATGAAAGCATTAGGAGACATTGTTATTAATTAATTATGCAATGATTTGGACTTCTGTGCTTGAAATAAACATATTACACAGACTTGACGAAAATATTAGAACATTTACAATGTCATTTACTAATTATCTAAGTCACAGGTAGACGTGACTTTCTCCAAGGTTTACCAGTACTACTAGTAGTATTCTTGTGGTTGGTTGAGAGATACTTTCTTTTAAATTATTAGTGTATCTGGTATTTAGCTATCACGTCCATTGTTGTTTTTTTTAAACTGCTACTAGAAATTGTTGCTTGATGTTACTATTTTATGCTACATTTTCTTCGCTTTTTCCTTATTATCTTTTGTCTTCCTCTCCCCCCTCTTTCTTTCTTCCCCCTCTTTCTTCTTCTTCATCCCTTTTCTTCCTTTCCACCTTTTCTTGAGCCGAGTATCTATTGGAAATAGCCTCTCTACCTCTCTAGGTAGGAGTAAGGTCTGCATACACACTACCCTCCCCAAACTCCACATGTAGGATTATACTGGATTTGTTGTCCTTGTTGTATACAAGGAAGGAAAATACATTTTCGATATACATTTTAATATACACAATGAAAGAAAATAAAGTTGTGATATTTATTTTGGTATACACATTATTTGATGTGTTATAGACTGCGGTGTACAAAAAATATAATTATTTTTGTGTTATATACTTGCATATAGAGACAACAATAAATTACAGATAACTATATTATTTTGTCACGCCCAAAACCTGGGGAGCGTGGCCGGCACCCGATGCCATACTCGGCCCGAGCATACCACTCTATAACTATAAGCTCTGGAGGGGTAGCCCTAGACTTAGGCCGACGAGGCCTACCTGCAAGCTGTCAATTCCAATCAAGGCCGACGGGACCATATTCAGAATCATCTAAAAAATAACATCTATCTCATCCGAGGGGTAGACATACCCAAAATCTCATATACATAATTGTGCAGGCTGTCGAAGTTGCCATGAACGTCTACAACCAGCAATACCAAATTAAACATGCACATAGGGCTAATATCTATAAATAACAACATTTGGCCTCACACGGCCATCACTGCAAGTCAAAAATAAGAGCTCACCTTACGACCTACTGGTATGAACTGGGTTGTGCTGTAATATCCCATCTCGATCCGTATCTTCAGTTTGAAATAGGTGGGGGTATTTAGACTTCATTTCTTCATCTGCTTCCCACATCATCTCTTCCATGTTCTTGCTTCTCCATAAAACCTTCACAGATATATTTTTGGTCCTCAACCTAAAGATCTGTCGATCTAAGATAGCGACTGGAATCTCCTCGTAGGATAGATCCTCTGTAATTTGAATGTCATCTACTGGGACAACCCGAGAAGGATATCCAATGCACTTCCGTAGCATGGATAATGGACTGACTCTAACTCTAGGGGCAATTAAGCTCATAAGCTACTCTGCCTATCCGTCGAATGACTCTATAAGGCCCCATATATCTTTGGCTAAGCTTGCCATTCTTACCGGATCTCGTGACGCCTTTCATAGGCAATATATTTAGGAATACCCAGTCGTCTATGACTTTTCATATGTTCGTACTTTAGGAAACTTTATTCTACGAACTTGGCCATCGTTTACTTTTTATTCTAGCGCTCCTAGAGCCAAAGACAATCCTCACCTTGGATCTCATAGTTCTCACTTTAGTTTTCTCAAACTTAGTTATCAGCTTGGTACTTGTAACATTACTATTTAACCCTTCTATCGAACTTTATATAGAGATATTTATATATTTCTGCTCCGCTTTAGGGGTGAGTGATTTAGGATCGGCTTTAACTTCTCAATATTTTCTTATTTCTGTAGTATTCTAGATTACGACGATGTCATCATCTATGTTCTTTACTTGAATGGTAAAGATGATGCTCCCTCGCCCTGGTAATGTCTCGGAGTCCCGCAACAGTGGGGGCACATATTTAGCCTGTCATCTCCATTCCATCTTTTGTTATCTCTAAGGCCGATACTCTTCTAACTGACTTATTGTAGAGCTGTTATAGAATATGGCCATTGTACTATCTCTCTTGTATCTCTGATATTAAGAGTGATTCTACAATGTTATGAGTCACAAATTCTATAATTATTTAGGTCTAACAATCAGACTCCTGATTTACTTAGCTATTGTGACTCTCGAGCTTCCTCTTCTCTCTCAGCCATTATGTAGGCTTAAGCTGTCTTCCAAACTGCGGCTCAAGGTATTAGTTATCACTTTAGCCTTTCATGAACGCTATGGAACATCCATGTTATAATATTCTAATAATTCAAGCCTTTATCTGTGACGTGGACTCAATTCGTTCCTTTAACTTATACAGGAGTCTTCTATAACTGTAAGAATGTCAACATATATGATGCATGGATATTACTCTGAAATCTTAAGTGTGGTCATAACTTAACTAACTCTGGGTCATCGATCAAATAATTTTTTTCGTGCCTTATCTTCTGTCTTTTAACGTAAGCAATTACTTTTTCTGGTTATTCCGCCATTTGTTGTATGAATACTTGGCTTATCTTAGTGCCCACACATATTGGAATTTTGTGCAACTCATATGATATCGAATCTTACTTTTGATTTTGCTTCTCGTTCATTAGTCATGATGGGTGCCATT
Organism: Nicotiana attenuata; assembly: GCF_001879085.1. Taxonomy (NCBI): domain Eukaryota; kingdom Viridiplantae; phylum Streptophyta; class Magnoliopsida; order Solanales; family Solanaceae; genus Nicotiana; species Nicotiana attenuata. The sequence goes on along the minus strand of NW_017670504.1, from coordinate 216,731 downwards.
TTTTTATGGAGTGCATACAATATTGTAGTGAGACTGTTGTTACAAAATTATTTCTTCTTCAGGTTACTATGCTTAGGTTGAAGCCTTTTTCCTTATTTCCACAGCGAGTCTTTCATTGTAGTACTTCGGGGAGCCTATCTGACTCTTGTAAAGCTGCGAGCTTATTACATCGTATATCCGACGAAATTTTTGATGCTCTTACTCGCGCATAATTATCCTTAGTTACTTACCTTTGTGCCCTTGTGCTCGTAGGGTTACTTCTGAACTGAAATTTTGATTGTCTTCCCGGTGGCACTATCTTTTATTTCCGTAAAACTCATACGGTACCTTTAACTACCCCAACTCCTATCAGAATATTTATCAAGGATTACGACCTCGTATCTGCGAGACTAAATTCCCTATGATGGGGTTCACTACGTTTCTCTTGTACGATCTGCTAACTTATATGTGACCTCTTGTTTAGCCATAACTAGGCTATTCCTGAATCAACTACTAACTGCTCGTTAGTCCATTCTCATATCTATATTCCGCATGATCTCTCTTGGGTGATGTTCTTTGTCTTAACTTACCTCTCGCTCTGGCTCCATATGTATCAAGTGTCCATTCGCACTTATTTACCAGTTAACATCCTTGCCGAGAACCCGTATTGCCTCTTCACGATGTCATGCTTGCATAACATTCTGGAATCGTCACATATCTATAGGATCTGAATAAATGCAATTTCACTCATTTCGCCTTTTTACCGTATTCTTCCTTTACCATTCTATATTTACCTGAACTACTTAACTCCGACTTAATACCATATCACACCGTCTTCCCCCCTTTAGGGAAGTACTAACATTTAATGCTATGAAGTTTTACCTAGATGTTTTAGCTCTTCATCTTCGATGACTTTTCATATTTTCAATGATCCTTACTCGCCTTCGATAACTCTTTTGTAGCAGGAATAACTGAATTTCTTATGCATGAGGGTGACATCTAGTGTAATTGGCACACTTAGTCCCTTAAGCTTAACTCGGCTCACAGTGCTTGCTAACGAGAAGCGTCTTCCTGAATGAACTTTAAAGGTTATTCTTCTGTTATCCATTCTATTATTGCCGGAATGCAGCCTCTGAAATTCTTATGATGTCGAATTTTATCTAATCCTCTGACCCCTTATTCATGTTCGATTTTATCTTATTTACTAGATCATAAATTTCTATTACTCCGTAGGGGGGATGTAACTTAGCCTTCTGGTAATCACGCTGGAGTCACCAACTCATTTCTCGAAATGAGAATATGACTTTATAGCTCATACTCTTTTATTATCTCAAAGCATGTCTCCTCTTATCTTTTCCTTCACTTAACAATAAACTCTGCTATCCTGTCATATTTTAATTTAGCGTTATGACCTAGTTATCACATCTTACTCATAATGCTTCTTTAGCTCTTTTCTTATTCTCCTGCTAATGTTTTTGGCTATTACCTTATATGAAAACTTCAACAAAATATTCTTTTGCTTTTAGCTCCCCTTGCTCCATCCACTAGCTCTTCCAGTCGCCTAACATTCTCTCTTTACTAGGGGCAGGAGTCATACTAAGGTAAATATTTATCCCTTCTAGGATTCTAGTGCCTATCTTCTGAAATTTTTGAACATTCTAGTATTCATATCTGACTGTACTATTCTAGAGTGCACTACCTGGGTGTCTCACAAGGAGAACTATTATCATATTTGCAATATCCTTCAGAAATATTAGTTAATGCTAATAATCTGTCACGCCCCAAACCTGAAGAGGCGAGGCCGGCACCCGGTGCCATACTCGGCTCGGGCGTACCACTCTGTAACTGTGAACTCTAGAGGGGTAACCCTCAACTTAGGCCGATGAGGCCATATTCTGAATCGCTTGAAAATAACGCATCTCTCATCTGTGGGGTAAACATACCCAAAAGTTGATATATATAACTGTGAAGGCTGACGAAGCCGCAATGAACATCTACTGATATACAAAATATACAGTATTCTTCTACAAGCCTCTAGAGATAACTGAATCGTACCATGGTCGGGATAGGGCCTCGACCTACCCATTAAACATGTATATATAAAATGGACTCCAAGGTCTAGACCTGGTAACTCCGAGGAAGTGGAGCTTACCAACCAAGCTGATGTTTGACTCTGTCTGCTGGGAAGGTCTGTCCAACTGTTAACCAGGACCTACAGGCATGAAATGCAGCGCCCCGAGAAAAGGGACGTCAGTAAGAAATAATTTACCGAGTATGTAAGGCAATAACTGAAAGATGAAACTGAACTTATAATATAATAACTGAAAGTAACTGGGAGTCAAAGATAATCTGAAGATATGCTTACCTGCTGATACTGACTCAACTCTTTCAATATAGTAAGTAAAATAGTTGTCTGGCCTTATAAGGCTCGGTATGTGTAACTGCTCCGCCGTAGTAGGCTCGCTCATAGGCGCTCGGCCATATTAGGCTCTGTATCTCGGCCATGCTAGGCTCTCTCATAGGCGCTCGACCACAGTAGGCTCGATATATAACTTACCATCTGATCAGAGGTTGCCCAATAGGGGCTTGCCCACCGAGTATAGCTCGATGGTGGTGAAAATACTGTAATATATATATATATATATATATATATATATATATATATATAGCCTCTTCTATCTTGACTGGTAGAAGACAATACTCAACTGAATATAAAGTCCTGATAAGGGAGAATACTGTAATTTATGAGACTAGGATAATGTACATAAGTTCAGGGATATGAGCTTCTCTTTTTGCCTCGTTATCAAACTCGTGTAGTTACAAGATCATGCCAAAATGAAGGAAGGGCTTAGCCTTAACATACCTCAGTCGACCCTCTTAACAATCCTTCTAACATACGGCAATCGCGACAAAACATGTGACGGCAAGATCGAAGTAGGGAAAAATCCGTATGATATTCTTGAGAAAGATTGCATCGTACTCTCTTAGAATCACAAATTCTCACGTTGCTAAGTAGTCTTGTATGAATTTTTGTAGAAAATTCCGTATGATTACTTTGTGAATTTGATCACAATCTTGTATGATACTTACTGAAGCAATCACGTTGAGAGTCTTTATGGCTTTTGTGAATTCCATATCTTTGTGAATAATCCTAATCTTGAATTTTAGAAGTCATTCTTCAATCATTTTTTTTAAAGGTTGCCACCTTGCAAAGTTATTCAAGAGTCACTTAATGGCTCATATATGTGGCTTCCACGTTGGAGGAAATTTCCCACCCAATAGTTATCCACTTAATTTCTTAATTAATTTGTTAATCCCCCATTAACCAATAATTACCCAATTATCCATATAATTAAGAATTATCTCAAATTACTTAAAATATTATTCACTTTTAACATACTTTGTACACCTTACTATTATGGTCATGTGGTACCTTGTATGGCACTAGTCCTTAAATACGGGGTATTATAGCTTGGACCGTACTTTATCCCCAAATTGCCAAACTTCGACGAAACTCATTTCCGAGCTTTCATCAATTTACATATGGCGTGCTTTCACGTACGAAAAACATGGGGTGTAACATCATTCCCCCCTTTGGAATATTCGTCCTCGAGTGTTGACTGATGCACTTATCGTTTTCATAACTTATGTCTTCCGAATACTTTAGTACTCTCCCTTCCTTCTAGGCAACTGTACTGTGAATGAATCCAAAGTCCAGGGCATTCCCCCTCTCCCCCCCCCCCTAGGCGTCTTTCTCACACCACGACTTGTAGTCGGAATCCTTCCAATCTCGTAAATGTTGCTACCTTTTTATCATGCAGCATGCACGACTCTGACCTTGTGAATGCGCCTATGCGACTCTTCTTTCCTTTTCCTCCAGTTTTTTTTAGCCAATCTCTATGCCTCACTTTGTAAACATATACATAGCTTGACAAGATATACCTCTGGGCATCTATAGGTATACTGAAGTTACTCTTACTTCGATTTATCGTTACTGAGGTCTGCTACCAAAGTCCAGGTTACTTTCGTTGCTTATCCCATATGTATAAATCTAAGTCCTTTAATACTTCCTCATTACTGTTTATCTTAAGAATGACGGCCTAATCTCATCTTATACTTTGTGACTTTTGTCCATCCATTGTTGATTCACCTCAATATTGATCTACAATATACCACTGATAACTTGAAACTTCTTACGCAATACCTTGCCACTAGGGCTTACGTTGCATCGAGGAATATTCGAAGGGATTTTCCTGATCCACTTAGCGGTGATACTGTACTTCAATAATCGTACTTTATAGCATCCCAATGTGATTCACTTACGTGGGTATTTTAATCCCTTACAATTCCTGAATCCCTTCTTTTTTTATTTTTTTCTTTTTTTCCTTCATATCGTTACTCAATCGACTGCCCAAACGTCATCCTTTATTTATTACAATTACACCCTTATTCTACTATCAGGGCAGCATTCCGTCTCTTCTAAATGCTACTTATGATGAGTAACTCCTTTGAGTTCATTTAGGCTATACTGAGCTTTCTATAACTTAGAGAAACCATCGGCTCTCTTGTTTTCATGGGCTTAATCCTGAGGACTTATCCATTCTTGTCACCTTCTCACTTGACCTTTCCTATCCTTACTCCTGTCTTCCTAAACCTTGTCGCTTTACCATACTTTAGCTTGCGACCTACACATATTTGTTTATACTACTCGCAACCTTCCTTCAACTTGCTTGCACCATAGATTTCCTTGTGTTATTTTGGAACATCAAGTGAGACATCACATCGTCTCTAACTCTTCTCTACTCTCTTAACTAGACTTCTCAGTACTTAGAAACCATAGGCTGGAAGGTATGCCACTGACGACGCCGCTATCATTCCTGGATACTGAATTCCCGCATTTCTAGCCTTTTAACCGAAATATGGACTATTCACAGCCTTCTGCATTTAAGTATCTCATACGTTGTTCACCTTTACCTTACTTACCTTAAACTTTCGCATCACATCTTCTATCTTTTTTATGACCTCCATTCCACATAGGTATAATTCACATCCACAACTTGAAGCTCTTTTTATAATACTTGCACATCTGGATACACAATTCGGTGGGAGCTTCATACTGACTTCTTATGAGACTATTACTTTACTATTTGGCCTTATCATAGAGGCATTATAGAATATGATTGTTGTACTATCTTTCTTGCACCTCTGATATTAAGGGTGATCCTGCAATGTTCTCAATCACGATTCCTATAATTTTCTAGGTCCAATAATCAGACTCCTGATTTACTTAGTTTATGTAACTCTTTAGTTTCCTCTTCCCTCTAATCAACCTTTATGTAGGCTTAAGCTATCTTCTGATCTGCGGCTCCTGGTATTTAGTTATTACTTTAGCCTTTCATGGGCGCTATGGAATATCTATAATACAATCTTCAAATGACTCAATCCTTTGTCTATGACCTGGACTCAATTCTTTCTTTTAACTTATACCGGAGTCTTTTACGCCTGTATGATTGTCAACATATATGCTGCATGGGTAACATCCCGAAGTCTTAAGTGTGTCTATAACGTAACTAACTCTGGATCATTGATCGAATAATTCCTTTTGTTCCTTTTCAACTTTCCTTAAATGCAAGCAATTACTTTTCTTGGTCGTTCTTCCACTTGTTGCATGAATACTTGGCTTATCTTAGTGCCCACGCATATTGGAATTCCATACAACCCATATGATCTTGAATATCACCTTTTGATTTTTTTTTCTTCTTCCCGTTCATGAGCCACGATAGGTGCCACTTTCTTATGGAGTGCATACAATGTTGTTGTGAGATTGTTTTTACATGACCACTTCTTCTTCAAGTCACTATGCTTAGGTTGAAGCCTTCTTTTTTATTTCCTCAGCTAGTCTTTCATTGTAGCACTTAGGCGGGACCCTTTAACTCTTGTAAAGCTGCAAGCTTATTACTTCGTATTCCCGATAGAATTTTTGATGTTCATACTCACCTATAATTATCCTTAGTTACTTACCTCCACACTCATGTGCTCGTTTGTTGCTTATGAACTGAAGTTTTGACTGTCTTCTTGGTGGGATTCTCTCTTATTTCCGTAATACTCATACGGTACCTTCCCCAACTCCTATATGAATATTTCTCAAGGATTACAATATCATAATTGCGAGACTGAATTCCGCATGTTGGGGTTCCCTATGTTCATCTTGCACGATCTGTTGATTTGTCTGTATCCTCTTGTCTAGCCATAACTAGGCTCTTCCTGAATCAACTACTAACTACTCGTTGGTCCATTCTCATATCTATATTCTGCGTAATCCCTCTTGGGTTATTCCCTCTGTCTTAACTTACGTCTCACACTGGCTCCTTATTTGTCAATAACACCTTTGGTAGGAACTCTTACTTCCTTTCCTTGACGTCGCGCTTGCATAATGTTCTAGAATCGTAGCATATCTGTAGGATCTAAATAAGTGCAATCTCATTCCTTTCTCAATTCTATCGCATTTCTTCCTTTACCATTCCATAGTTACTAGAACCACTTAATTCTGACTTAATTCCACATCACTCCATATTCCCCCTTTAGGGGAGTACTAAGATTTTGTGCTACGGCGATCTACCCATAGATGTTTTACCTCTTCATCTCTTCACATCATCAATGACTCTTACTTGTCTTGCGGTAATCCTTCTGTACCAAGGATAACGTAATTCCTTACTGCAAGGGTGATACTTAGTATAACCGGCACATACAGTCCCTTAAGCTTAACTTTGTTCACATTGCTTGCTTTAGGTAAGCGTCTTCCTGAATGACCTTTAAAGGTTATTCTTCAGTTGTCCATTCTATTATCGCCGGAATGAAATCTGAAATTCTCATAATGTCGACCATTATCAAATCACTCAGTCCCTAATTCAGGTTTAGTTTATCTTGTTCACCAGCCCATACCAATTTTTATTATTCTAGGTCTAACTTTTCCTTCTGGTAGTTGCGTTGGAGTCACGAACTTATTTCTCGAAATGAGGATATGACTTTATGGCCTATACTCTTTTGTTGTCTTAAGGCTTGTCACCTCTCGTCTTTTTCTTCACCTGACCATAGACTTTGTAATATTATCATCTTTTTGATCTACCGTTATCATCCATGTATCACATCTTACTCGTAATGCCTCATTAACTCTCTTCTTATTTCCCCTGCTAACATTTATGTCTATCACTTTATTCTGAAAACTCCAACAAGACATTTTTTTACTTTTAGCTCCCCTTACTCCATCTACTGGCTCTTCGGTTTACCTAACATTTTCGCTCTACTAGGGATGGGAGCCACACTAAGGTAATATTTATCCCTTCCAGGCTTTCAGTGCCTATCTTCTGAATTTTTTATCGTGCTAGTATTCATATCTAATTGTAATATTCTAGAGTGCACCATCTGGGTGTCTCACAAGGAGATCTATTAGCACCTTTGTAATATCCTTCGGAAATGTAAACTAACACAGACAATCCATTCACCATTTTAGGTTACTCTAACCCCAATCGAATCCTGATATCCCGTCCTTTTCTTAACTACACTTGTTAGCCCCCATAGGGCATAACTGAGATGGGTGTGGCCAATTGTACGTACCTCTGTTATTGTTGAAGGTAACTCAAAGGGCTTATATTCCTCTGCCTGAATTGTAAATACTGATAATCTTCATTAATTGGGCGCCTCGTACCCTTCTTCATCTTGCTTCTTTTACTTGTTGAAACTTGTATCTATCTTCTGAATCTCTCATTACCTTTCACCATAGGGGTAGATAGATATTCCTGCCTTAGGGATCCTTATCAAAAGGCTTCCACGTCTTAGTACACACATGTTATACTAAAGACCTTACATTTACTCATCATAAGCATTGTGCAAAATCGAGTTCCTTTGACTCAAGTCTTCCATAGCCACATTCAATCTCTTACCAACTGTCTTCCTGGATGTAGGTATTGTCTTATTACGAATAACATAAAGTTTAGGAGTTTGAATTCTTACAATTGAGCTCTACCACAAGATCTAGAGTAAGAAGAAAGAGTGACAGTCCTAAATGCCCTGTAGCCTCCTGCTTATAAGTGTGGTGCACAACACACCCATAAACAAGACTCTACTAGACACAGCTTGTAGACTTTCTAGGACAGAACTGCTCGGATACCAAGTTTGTCACGCCCCAAACCTGAAGAGACGTGGCCAGTACCCGGTGCCATACCCGGCCCGAGCGTACCACTCTTTAACTGTAAACTCCGGAGGGGTAACCCTCAACTTAGGTCGATAAGGCCATATTCTGAATCGTCTGAAAATAACGTATCGATATATATAACTGTGCAGGCCGATGAAGCCGCCATGAACATCTACTGATATACAAAATATACAGTACTCGTCTACAAGCATTTAGAGATAACTGAACCATACCATGGTCAGGACAGGGCCTCGACCTACCCATTAAATCTGTATATATAAAATGGACTCCAAGGTCTAGACCTGGTAACTCTGAGGAAGTGGAGCTTACCAACCAAGCTGATGTTTGACTCTGTCTGCTGGGAAGGTCTGTCCAACTGTTAACCAGGACCTACAGGCATGAAATGCAGCGCCCCCAGAAAAGGGACGTCAGTAAGAAATAATGTACCGAGTATGTAAGGCAATAACTGAAAGATGAAACTGAACTGATAATATAATAACTGAAAGTAACTGCGAGTCAAAGATAATCTGAAGATATGCTTACCTGCTGATACTGACTCAACTCTCTCAATTCAGTATATATATATATATATATATAGAACCTCTTCTCTCTTGACCGGAAGAAGACAATACTCAATTGAATATAAAGTCCTCAAAAGGGAGAATACTGTAATTTATGAGACTAGGATAATGTACATAAGTTCAGGGATACGAACTTCTCTTTATGCCTCGTTATCAAACTCATGTAGTTACGAGATCATGCCAAAATGAAGGAAGGGCTTAGTCTTAACATACCTAAGTCGATCCTCTTAACAATCCTTCTAACATATGGCAATCGCAACAAAACACGTGACGGCAAGATCGGAGTAGGGAAAAATCCGTACGATATTCTTGAGAAAGATTGCACCGTACTCTCTTAGAATCGCAAATTCTCACGTTTCTAAGTAGTCTTGTATGAAGTTTCTTAGCAAATTCTGTATGATCATTTTGTGAATTTGATCACAACCTTGTATGATACTTACCGAAGCAATCACGTTAAGAGTCTTTATGGCTTTTGTGAATTCCATATCTTTGTGAATAATCCTAGTCTTGAATTTGAGAAGTCATTCTTCAATCATTTCTTTAAAGGTTGCCACCTTGCAAATTTATTCAAGAGTCACTTAATGGCTCATATATGTGGCTGCCACGTTGGGGGAAATTTCACACCCAATAGTTATCCACTTAATTTCTTAATTAATTTGTTAATCCCTCATTAACTAATAATTACCTAATTATCCATATAATTTGGAATTATCTCAAATTACTTAAAATACTACTCACTTTTAACACACTTTGTATACCTTACTATTATGGTCATGTGGTACCGTGTATGGCACTAGTCCATAAATACGGGGTATTATAACTTGGATCGTACTTTATTCCCAAATTGGCAAACTTCGACGAAACTCATTTCTGAGCTTTCATCAATATAATTATGGTGTACTTTCGCGTACGAAAACATGGGGTGTAACACAATCCATCTACCATTTGGGTTACTCTAACCCCAGTTGGATCCTAATATCTCATCCTTCTCTTAAATTATATATGTTAGCTCCCATAGGGAATAACTGAGATGGGTATGGCCAATTGTACATACCTCTGTTACTGTTGAATGTAACTCAGAATGCTTATATTTCTCTGCCTGGATTGTAGATATTATTAATCTTCACTAAGTGGGTACCTCGTACTCTTCTTCACCTTGCTTTTGTTACCTATTGAAACTTATACTTTTACCTTCTGATACTCGCATGGCCTGCTATTCATGGGGTATGTTAGATATTCCCATCCTTGGGTCTTTAGCAAGAAATTTGCACATCTGATATGCACGATCTGGTAGGGCCTCAAACTGGGCCACGTCATCAAGAACTCTCCCTCTACTAGTGCCCTTACTTGTTGTTGTATTATCCCTCTGGCTAGCTGTAATCTTTCTAATTGCAAGAATTTATTAATCATTAGCAAACATAAGTTCTGGTTCAAACTCTCACAACTCAGTTCTATAGCACGATTTGAATTTGAAAGAAGGGTAACAGACTCTTAAATGCCTTGTAGCTTCCTACTTATATAATGTGGTGCACAACATATCTATAAACAAGACTCTACTAGACACGGCTTGTAGACTCCCTAGGACATAACTGCTCTGATACCAAGTTTATCACGCCCCAAAACTGGGGAGGCATGGATGGCACCCAGTGCCATACTCGGCCCGAGCGTACCACTTTGTAACTGTGAACTCTGGAGGGGTAACCCTCAACTTAGGCCGTCGAGGCCTACCTGTAAGTTGACAATACCAATCAAGCCGACGAGGCCATATTCTGAATCATCCGAAAATAATGTTTATCTCATCCGAGGGGTAGACATACCTAAAATCTCATATATATATATAATTGTACAGGTTGACGAGGCTGTCATGAACGTCTACAATCAGCAATACCAAACTAAACATGCACACGCGGTTGGCAAGGCCACAATACTAACATACAAAATATACATGACCCGTCGACAAACCTCTAGAGATAACAGAACTGTATCTTGGTCGGTACGTGGCATCAATCTACCCATCAAACATGTATATACAAAATGGACTCCAAAGTCTAGACCTGGTAACTCTAGGGGAGTGGACCTTACCAATCAAGCTGATGTTTGGCTATATCTAATGGGAAGGTCTATCCGGCTGTCTATCAGGACCCGCAAGCATGAATGCAGCATCCTAGGCAAAAGGGACGTCAGTACGAAATAATGTAGTGAGTATGTAAGGCAATAGAATAACTGAAAGCTGAAATTGAACAGATAATATATTAACTGAAAGTAACTGGGAGTCAAAGATGATTTAAAGATATGCTTACCTGCTGATACTGACTCAACTCTCTCAATACAGTAAGTAAAATAGTTGTCCAGCCTTATAAGGCTCGGTACGTGTAACTGCTCAGCCGTAGTAGGCTCGCTCATGGGCGACCGGCCATATAGGCTCGGTATCTCGGCCATCCTGGGCTTGCTCATAAGCGCTCGGCCATACTAGGCTCGGTATCTCGGCCATTCTAGGATCGCTCATAGGTGCTCGGACACAGTAGGCTCGGTATATAACTTACCATCTGATTAAAGGTTTCCCAATAGGGGGCCTGCTAGGGGTGGGCATTCGGTATTTCGGTTCGGTATTTAAGAGTTTCGGTTCGGTATTTCCGTATTCGGTTTATCAATTGTGTATACCAAATATCATACCAAAATATTTCGGTACGGTTCGGTATTTCTTATTTTGGTTCGGTACGGTTTCGATTTAATAATCGCTGAATAATCAATGCTAACAGTGCACATGCACAATTGAAACTTTCACTGTGAAAGAATCTGTTCCGATATATAATAATAGTGCACATGCACAATTGAATAACTGAAAGCAAAAGCTGAACAAGTTCTTTACAATCTGCAGTTCTGCACGCCACTAAAGAGAATTTATGTTCTTACTAAAGAGAATCTAATACTGAATAACATTGTTGACACCAATGTTATATTTCTACTCCAAAATTGTTGACGCCAGTGCACTGCAAATGCTGCCTAACTCCAAAGTTGAAAGAATCAAATTGAATTTGTACACAACTACACATTACACAACTATATAATATATTAACATATCTGCAAATTCAACAGTGCAACAGATGCAGTAGTCTTAACAGAATTAACAATGCAACAGATGCAGCAAATGCAACAGAATTAACTTAACAGTGCAACAGTCTTAACACTTAATAGTTAACACTTAAACACAGTGCAACAAAAACAGTCTTAACACTTAAACACAGTGCAACTGGCCAACTGCAACAGTCTTAACACTTAAACATAGTGCAACAAAAACAGAGAGGGCATCCCTCAACAAAAACAGTCTTAATTCTTAAATACGGATTCCAGGAAGACGCGCAAGACAACGCTTAATATGCTTCCTTAAACCAGTTGTTCCATTCCTCTTTGGATTAACATTATAGACTTGACCACAATGCTTGCACTCTACTTTGCGAACTTCTCCATTATCTTCTCTCACCTCAAAGTGTTCCCAAACATTATAGACTTGACCACAATGCTTGAACCAGCATCACTTACTCTACTTGTATCTGCCATCTATACAAAATTAAACAAATATAAACACAAATTAACAATCAGCTAAAAGATCCTAACAGTAACACTAGCAGTTCTTTATGCTAACAATCAACATTCAACAGATGCTAAAAGATGCTATCCAAAATTAACATTCATCTTCATTTAAAAGATGCTAAAAGATGCTAACAATCAACAGAAATTACTACAGTTTCTACTTTCTTTCCATAGCATTAAACTTTGTTACATTCGAATATACATGGCCTAAAAATTCAAAAGCACATGCTATATAAAATTCTAATCAACTGTACTTTTCAAGTCCTTTGACTTTTCCATTCTTTCTTGATGAATCCAAACAGAGAAGCAAATTGTTAACAATATTACCTCTTCGAAAATTCAAAGAGACTGTCTTTCCTACAATATTCCAAACTGAAGAAACACATTACAGAATTTCTAAATACTTCTAGTACATCAATATAAACAGAGGAAATAAATTAAAACTCAACCAAATTCTTCATACAACTGCCATCAAGTTGCTAATCATAAAGCAGAAATTTTACATAATACAAATGTTAAAAAACACATTAACTCAGCAACAGTGAGAAGAGATTGTGCTTTCTATCAGTAATTTTTTCCCAGGTACAAGTTGGAAAAGAGATTATATTGTAGATATGGAGAACTGTTAAACATGTGAAAACATACCTTTGAAAATTGAAACTATCGCAAGTTCGAGGAGTGAGGAGTCGGAGCTCGGAAGTCGGAAGTCGTAAATTTCCAAGAAGTCGGAAATTGCCAAATGCCCAAATCGCCAAATCGCCGCTGAATCAACACTATACTGTACTCTAAAGTCTAAAGACTAAATTGCTAAAACTAAATGCTAATGCCCTAAGGGTTTGCCGTTTTGGCTGGGGGCTGCTGGGAATAAGGGTTTGCCGTTTGGGCTTGGGCGTTGGGGCTGAAGCGATGGGTTGGGGGTGGGAGATGGGCTGGCAGTAAGAAACTAAGAATTTAAAAAATGTCTTTTAAAAATCGGTATTTCGGTATACCGAAACACCGAAATTTCAGAATTTTAATATCGAGGACTGTACCGAAATACCGAAATTGCAATACCGAATTAGACCGAAATACCAAAAAAAACCGAAACCGAAATACCGAATTAATTCGGTCCGGTTCGGAATTCAGTTTTTTGGATTTTATGCCCACCCCTAGGGCCTGCCCACCGATTATAGCTCGGTGGTGGTGAAAGTAATACTATATATACATATATAGACACTGTGCTCTCTTGACTAAAAGAAGACAATACTTAACTTAATATAAAGTCCCGATAAGGGGGAATACTGTAACTTATGAGACTAGGATAATGTATATAAACTCAGGAATGCGAATTTCTCTTTATGGATCGTTATGAAACGTATGTAGTTACGGGATCATGTCAAAATGAAGGAAAGGTTTAGACTTAACATACCTTATCCATGAAGCTACAATTGTTGCACAAGTCCTCACACCTCTTACTGATGGTAATCTATATCAAAGGATTGGTATCATTATCGACTTCGTATTCTATAAGGAAGTTTATTTAGTCATTTTATCAAACAACTTATGTGTATACCTTCATAGGGTCATTTATAGTTCGAGTTCAACATGTTTTAGCACAATAATCTTCATCTTCACTTCTCCTCATCCCCACCATGCTATCCATACCTTTACAATTCTATTTGGTATCTTAAATCATGTAAAAACAACCCACCCAACATAGCTCAACTTTAAGTTTCATAGTTAATAGTTTCTTCAAGAATCTTCCAACAAAATTCAACCCAACACTTGTACAAACTTAAGATTAGGTTAGGGAAGATGAAACTTACCTCAAATATACCAAGAACTCTCCGTTATTTAACTTACTTCAATACCAAGTCACTTCATAAGTCGTCACAATGAGAAGGAAAGTGAGTTAACGGTAACCACAATATTCTTTACGTCGAACTTGTGTGGTTTATCTTTGGATTTTACTCTAGGATCATGGGGGAAATCTTGGAGATCATCTAGGAGTGTTTATGAACTGTTTTGGCCGAGAAAAATGAGTTAAAACTAACTTAAAGACGAGCTGCACTTTCCACTGACTTTGTGGGTCCCAAGGGAGCTGCTTGTGCAGTCTCGCGAAAACGTGAATATCTCTCTACTCCGACATCGTATCGACTAATGGTTTAGTGTGTTGGAAAATATATATGAGACCTTCAATTTCATAGGTGGATCAACCTGTAATTCTTATTATATTGAGAGAAAAGCTCTTCTACATTTGATCCAATTTTCAGCAAGACTTATGAACGTGACTTGTGACGACTTTCATCTACTTTTGTTCCATAACTCGTGTGACTTCAACACTTAATACAAGACTATCATACGACTAAAGTAACTCATAACATAACTTTATTCTCATGTTAAGCACCCTAGTCTCACCCCAAAAGTACTAGTTATAACATTCCTAACTTGTCGACTTTCGACGAAACTTATTTTCTTCAATTCGTTTAGCTTCTAAACCTTCCAACCCTCTTGGTACTTGTTGTCATGATCTTAAATATTTGTAACCTCCAAGGTAACATGATTAACCTACTTTATATACTTTCAAATATGATCTCATTTCCGAACATACATCAGGTGACTTACGACGTACTTTTAAGTATGAAAACATGGGATGTAACCATTTTATATTTTAGATGTATAAAGAAGAAAAATAAAGTTGTGATATACATTTTAATATAGACAAAGAAAGATAATAAAGTTGTGATATAAATTTTGATATATACATTATTATTATGATATACATTTATTGGCTACCTGATGCCAATGTCTATAACTAGGGCTTTTTTCTGCTAATTATATGTGTACGTTGTCATATGGGCATTTGCATCTATATCCAGTTTTGGGGTCACAATTTAACTTATACTCACTTTGCACAAAAAATTGTAAGCTTACCCACTATAGGATCAACTTCAGACTTATTGGGTCTGAAGTTTAAAAAAATTAGTCTAAAGTGCAATGGACTTAAGACCAATTAAGTCAAAAGTGTAAAAAATTGCGCTTAATATGTACTTAAGGCTAAATAGGTCTGAAGTGCAATAAATATTTCATCCACTTAAGGTCAAATAGATTTGAAGTGAAAAAATTGCACTTCAAATGCACTTAAAGCCAAATAAGTATGAAGTGCAACCAATGTTTTCATGCACTTAAGATCAAATAGGTCTGAAGTGCAAATTGCCCAGAAACAAAAATTTGTTCTTCGAATTTCAACAATCTGATATGCGATTTAACACCTAAATCTACTCCAAATAAGCTCAAATTTGAAATATAACCTCCAAATATCATTAAGAACAAACCCAATCATCAATTTGTCAAAATAAAAATAAATCTAATAAACCCATTTTGTAATTAAGAAGAAGAATAAGAAGAAACCCTGAGTAATAGTAAAAATTAAAGTGCCACAACAGTTCACTACCGTAAAATACTATAAACTACCTTAAAATATCCTCACAAATTCGATATGAATTTACCCTCACCTTTATTTTTACAGCGTAGAATAAGAAAGAAGAAGAAGGTTGTCTAAAATTTAAAGTACTAGTTAAATGGCGCACCATCTTATTAAATTTCATGGCACGTAAAGCTTGATTGGGTTGGGCTAGACTAGCCCATTCTGACATCATATCAGCGGCATAATGAAAAATATTCAATTTAGTAGTACTAGTAAAAGACTAAAAGTGTATTTGCCCTACGTCTGGTTGCCAAGAAGGTGGAAGACGAAGAAGATCAATCAGGTAATGCGTTTATATACGAATCTCGGAATTCTCAAATCGTTTCGTTTAGTGCAAATAACCTTAAAACCCAATTTTGGGGGGGGGGGGGGGTCTTAGTTTTGATGGTAGAAAAGAACGCTCTACAATTTGAAAGTGCTTTCCTTTTCGTATTAATTATATATCCGCAGTTTGTTCTCTGATGCCTTGTGTGTGATATTACTTCTGTTTTGAATTTTGCAGCAATTTGAATTCGGATCTTCACACATTAAAAGATGGTACGTTTAACATAATTGCTATAGATATTAGGGTTTTTATTTTTCATTAATATTGTTCTTTTGATTTGATTATGAAGCTGTGGAACGATTTATCCCTGCCTTGATTTTTTTTTTTTTCTGTCTCAGCTCCCACTCTCTCTGCTCAAGACTGCACAGGGGCATCCCATGGTATCTCTCTCTCCCTCTGTTTGTGGGGTGTGTGTGTGTTCATATCTGTGGTATATGTCTCTTAACTGCAGAAACAACAACTACTACTACTACTGTGCTTCAAGCCCAAACTTGTTGGGTTCACCTATATGCATCCTTGATATCTTTTTTTTTTCAAACATTGATACCTATTATGTTCTATTTGGACTCTTTTCATTCCAATGCCCAATAATGTGTCGTTTGGAAACACATTAGGGTTTTCTAGAATTTGCCCCCATGGCTTAAGTCAAGTGACAAAGTTTGAGGGACTTATGACTTAGGTCACAGGTTCGAGCCTTCCACCATGCAAACTAAGCCTAGTGCTTAAGTTGAAAAGGGCTGAGGCAATGTTGTCAAAGGCTCATTTAAAGCATGCTTAAGGCCTGAAGCTCAGAAAAGCTTGAGGAGAGTGCTTCGCGTTGCTTAAGCTGCGCTTCAGTGTAGGCAAGGCTCTAAGGCGTGGACACCTATTGTCCATGAGTTCTATCTTGAATTGAGCGGTACTAAACAACACAATTTAATCGCAAATAAGTGTATTATGCTTTAAGGAAAACGATATGAATGAATTTGTTAATTTTTTTTAAAATTATATATATATATATATATTTTTTTTTTTTCCATCGCTGCACCGTTTTTTTTATTGAAGCCCACACTTAAATTGCGTTTTGCGCTTAAAGCCGCAACAGACTTGGAATGCTTTTTAGAGCTTTTCGCCTCTCACACTGGGTAGAGGGACGGGGCCATCAGCTTTTTGAGGATTGGCCCAGACGTATTTCTCAGTATTTCTCAGCCATTATAAAAAAAAAGGGGGGGGGGGGCATTTCTAGAGGTTCGGCCAATTTCAGTCCTATCCCTACAATGACATATAGAAGAGGGCCCAGCATTTGGAAATGAAGGATGCAATGTTGCCTTTAACATACACTCTGAAATAGAAATAGAGTCTGGGTAGTAGCATGTATTCAATCAGTTTGATTATTGTTTAATTCGATTTGGTTTTCAATTGATTTTCGGTTAGTTTTGTTTCGATATATTCCTTGTTTGATTGGTAGATAGACGTTTTGATCATCCAAGTGAAATGAGTTCATGTTGATTATTTTGGTTCAATTTTCCAATTAGGAAAAGATGTACCGCCTATCAAAACAAAGAGTAAAAAATATTCCTTATGTGAGAAGTTGAGAATTTTGTCTAAGATATCAGTATTCATGCGTAGTTAATTGATTGATCAACAATGGTATGCATGTCTTTGAACTATCCAAAAACACAAATACTGAATTGTCATATCAAATATTCTTACCAATGTGACCACACTCATAATTCAAATTAATTACAGTCACAACTGCTCAATTCAATTCAATCCAATCAAATACTAATTTAATTCGATCTCAATACTAAATATTCAATTGTGTGAAGAAAGCATCATTCACAGGGAATAAACGAGGTGTTTATGTAAAGCATCATTGCAAGAAGTGTAGATGAGGATAGGGTATCAGCAAGGGGAGTGTCTGGAGTAAGAGGTATATAAAAGAAGAGAGGAAAAAAAAGGAAATCAAGCAACAATGATTCTATCTCATTGTGGATGTTTATGTTATGGGAAGTGGTAATTGGAATGGGAATAGGTGAGTGGTATTCAATAAAGAAAATTCTGAAAAGAACAAGGAAATGAAAAAAGGTGATGTGCGGAACATAAATTGAATTTTTTTTGTCATCCTGATTCAAATCCTCGGCGGGAGGGTGAGCAGAACTATAAGGATGAACGTTCAACCATGGCACCCATGGATATTTTGTGACATTGGATTCACACTTTTTCAATGTTATATGATTTTACAAAATAAGCGCTATTTTACATATAGGTTTCTGCCAGGGGCTATGGGTGCACAAGCACCCCCTCCTCTATGAATCCACTCTCAGTCCCTATTGGTATACAAATTTCTAACCAAACTTCAAAAACTCCGGGCAAACACCTGGCCTAGAATTGGTGTATTAGTTCAAGCAGTGAACAATCTTTCTAGTATTACTCCCTCGTCCCAATTTATGTGGCGCTGTTTGACTTGGCACAGAGTTGAAGAAAGAAAGGAAGAGTTTTGAAACTTGTGCTCTAAAACAAGCTTAAGGTATTTGTGTGCTATAAATCAGTTCAATAAAGGTAAATTGAAAATTTTCAAGTTAAACTGTTTCTAAATATAGAAATGTGACATTCTTTTTGGGACAAACAAAAAAGCAAGTGCCTCTTAGATTGGGACAGAGGGAGTATTTCATAATAACCTGAAATACTGAATAAATTGTTTATCCAAATTCAGAATTTTTGTCTTGTTGAAGTTGCTAATGGGATAAGGGATCAAGTAAAGTTCATCTTTCTATGTTCTTTTAAGCTTTGACTGGTTGCTTATGTAATAGCTGAATGAGAATAACTTTTCTTAAAAACTTTTTAGTTACTTCAATTTGCTATTGCATCTCCAACATGAATTTCAAGCCTCGATAATTCGATGTAACTGTGGAAGTTCAAAATAATCCATTGGTTCATTAGAGAATCCAAGTTTTTACCTTGTACTCTTAAACTTGTTTTAATCTGGAGATTTCTGCTTCGTCTTGCAGTTGGTGGAACTAAAAAATGGGGAAACGTATAATGGACATTTGGTCAACTGTGATACCTGGATGAATATCCATCTTCGTGAAGTTATCTGTACTTCAAAGGTAAGTTTATTAGTTTATGTGCTTGATCCTATTTATGTTATAGCTTCTTCTTTCTATGTCATAGCTAAAGTTTCTTATGTAGTGCAGTAATGCCTGATTTTAAAAAGGAATGCAGGATGGAGATAGATTTTGGAGAATGCCAGAATGTTACGTTCGTGGGAATACAATAAAATACCTTCGAGTACCTGATGAGGTTTGATTGTTTCTTGAATTCCAACGATATGCCTTGGCCTACTATTATTCCGATTCTACACATTGTGCTATTTACAGGGTAAATATAACTGACTTATCCCTTAAAGAAAAAAAGAAGTGAATATTGCAATTTGACTTGGGAACAAAGGCAAAGAATTTGGTTATATTGTAGTAATAAGTGCAGGTAACTGTTATTTTTTATTGGAATAAATATTAAAACTGTTATTGGTCATTGCTCGACTCCCCGCCGAAAATGTTCGGTGAGATGCCCCATCTTCTTTGTGGTTGCTTCTCGTTGTGAATTGAGTTGTTTGAACTCCACACGTGGCAACGTATTGGCTTTTAGGTACTTGATGAGTATTATTCTGATATAATACCTCCTCCTCTTTTATTGCTTGCTTTTGTGCTGTAAGTTGTTTGAACTACCAACATGGAAACCTATTGGCCTTACATGTTCCGCATGGTTTGAGGGGCTGTAGTTTCGTACACTGTAATGAAGTCCTGATACTAGCTAGTCTTGATGCAATTGGACTTAAGGGAGCTAAAACTTATCTTTAGGTTTATGGGTTGCTGTCTTTAGAATATAGGAAAGAAATAAAAAGTAAAGGGCTGAGATTTTGAGGTTGATTTAGGCTCACTATTTATTTTCTTTACAGTGTACCAGAGCCAGATCCATCCCTACTCTTTGTTTATCAAATGTTGGGCCCCATATTATACTTTTCATGCTCTAGATGTCCAGCTCTCGGCCTACAAAGGAGGGGTTCTTTGAATGTCCTGCATTGGTTGAGAGGATGAGTTGTTGTCTCCTTATATAGATTTCAGAAATCCTAACATCAAGAGCTATCTTTTGGAGATGAGTTAGGTTCAATGTCCATTTTTGCAATATGGTATCAGAGGAGGCACAAGTCCTAGGTTCAAGTCTCTCCGCCACCTATTGTCAAAAAGATTTTCACGTGTTTGGCTCATGAAAAAGAATCAGGCTCATACCTGAGGCGGTATGTTGAAGATATAATGAAGTAAATAAAAGCGTATCCTCTCTAACACTCTAACTGCTCAAGTTTTTATAGTCACATAATTCAACATTAACTTGCTAGCAGTCTTAGCATATAGAATCAGAGTCTTCCTTAGTTTACTAACTTTAAATGCTAATCTAAATTGCCATCCAAAGAACTTTAAGCAATAATAGGGTTTGAAACTTCATCCTGGGACTTATCAAGTGAAATGTGATATCACTCATTATGGATTTCCACATTCAAAAAGTTGTTTCTACCTATAGATGTTGTAAATGATTTCTTGTGATGAAATTAATTGCTGATTGGATCATGAAGTTTGTTCTTTTTCCAACATTATCGCCTTGTGGTAATATCGTAGTATTGAACCATTGTTGACATAGATACTATTGCTTGACGTAGTAATTAATTATGATTTGTTTCCACGTTAATATCAAAGGACATTTTGGTATGGAGGAAGTTTGAATATTATGGTTGGATGCAACTTAGTCTAGTTAGATGAAGTGTTATTAAAAGCCATCATATCGTCGCTTAAAGTGACGAAGTGATGCAAAGCGAGGGGTTATTGCTTCATAGGTGAAGCCTTGCACTTTGTAGTAGTGTGTGCTTCAAACAATGATGTGCAAATAATCTCAATGTGAAGCGGCAGGTTCGTTGAACTGAACTTTGAAGAGCTGGATTATATCATTCTTATTGTACATTGGGTACTGAAATTAGTTATTTTAACTGCAATTTTGATCATTGTAATACTAAATTCATATATGTTTGATATTCATTTATGTCGTTAGTTGTCTTATTCACTTCAAAGAAGCGAGTGTTATGCTACTTGCTTTTAACTTCAAGCTCCATGGACCTTATGAAAAAACTTGTCATCTCTTTGCACGTTTCACTTTTAAAACTGTGGTCTGTTGAGACTTCTTAGGTAGAAATGCAACTTTCTGAAGATGACTTCAGAGATTGGTTCACTTCTGACCATATTTGTGAAATTCATCAACTTGCAGTTCTGTTAAACAAAATAGTTGGGCTTAGCATGCTTTCTCATTTAGATGTTCTTTTACAGCGTGTTTTTGTTGACATCAAAAACTTATTGGATCAAGTCCATATAAAATTTGGGCTAAATCCTAAAGTCAAGATGCATTGACCTAAGTCAACATTTTTGGTAATTAATTTGATTTACTTTTTTAAGTCCAAATTATGACTTAAGTCAAATCCAACTACAGTTGGGTGAGGCCACTAAGTTAAGGAGGCGGCGGTTCAATTGAATTCTCTTTGAAAAATGGTGCTGCGCAAGTAGGGCAAAAACAAATTCCTGTGGTTATTTATAAATGGTTGAATCCCCTTGACATAAGGAAAGATTCTAGTGTAGTGGTAAAGGGATTAAAATTGTTATAGGTCATAGGTTCAAATCCTTTGTTTGAGACTATAGTATTTTCTTGAATCCCCTTGTATAAAATTGTAAATGTTTGAACCATTTTATTTGCTGGAGTAGCGGTTTGATTTCCTTCCACAAGAAGGGGGAAAACATTCACTGGATTTTAGTTATGGTTTAGCATCTGGTTGAACTCCACACGTGATCTAGAAACTATGTAGTTATGTGGTGTCCTTGTCTCTCTTTTTTACTCTGTTAATTTTCTACTTTCTCTGTGTTTGGGTTGTAAACTGCGCTATGTGTATTTCTTCCAGGTGATTGATAAGGTTCAGGAGGAGGCAAAAAGCCGTACAGGTACTATTTTAGATATTATTGCTTTATGGAAGAGTTTTGACCTCTTTTATTTGAGCTTTTGTCATCATGGTTATTCTTGATATGCATTAGAACTGGTGTCCCGATATATAGCTTAACTACTTCGTAGATTAACTGTTCTAACTGTCAGGCGTTTCCCTACTTCACCATCATGATAAACTAGAGCTTGTCCATTATGTTTTGATCATCATGGCATGCAATTTGGCAGCATGTATGCTTTTTACAATGGAATGTCATAGAATGGCCTTTCTTCTCTAAGTGCTTCCCACCAAAACATATTCATGAACTGCACTGATCTTTTATGTAATACCATTGAATGTAATGTCTTTTATTTTGCACCACTGGTGATGACATGTCTTCTATTATGAATGGAAGGTATTCTATTATAGTGTTAGAGAAAGAAAATTTTGGTCTCCTTATAATATTCCTTATGGTTTGTGGATATTGGTTATTCATAATTATTCAGTAACTTGCAAGCTATACGCCACTGGATTACAGCTTTACTCATTTTGTATCTACAAGTTATATTAACTCCGTGAAGAAGTTTTTGTTAAGACCTTGGGATATTTGACATCAAATTAAGTACCAACACGTGAAAAATTGAACTGGTATTTGCCCAATGATGACATGCATTTTCTCCCTGGTGATTAATACCTGAAAGTACTATATGTTAATGGTTTTGCAGATAGAAAACCGCCTGGTGTAGGACGTGGAAGGGGAAGAGGAGGTAGAGATGACAGTGCTGCGGGGAGACAAGGAAAAGGATATGGGCGTGGGATGGATGATGGAGGTGCCAAAGGCCGGGGCAAAGGAGGACCTAGTGCCAAGTCTGGTGGCAGAGGTATGACTAAATGAAGCGACTAAAAGTTAATTCCTGTTCCGTTAATTACCCTTAGAACATGATGATATTTAGTGGTGACAATAATATCCAAACCCAGGAGTCCACACATTATGGGTTTAAGTAGTAAGAAAATGGGTATCAAATTTTTGCTTGTGGGTATCAAAAAGCACATTTTATTGTTTGCTATAACCCTTGGGTTCCCAAGAATCCATGTAAGACGTCTCTTTGTTCTCATAACCAGCCAACCATATCTTGTTTTTCCTTCCATTATTTTAAACCCATTTTTCATTTTCCTTCCATTGTTTTAATTTTTAAAACCACCTTCTCCTTTTCTCGTAATTGGTTTAGACTCATTCTCTTTGCTACCTTTTTAATTATTTGGATGATCTTTGCTATTGGAGAAGAACATCTCTTATTTTTATAAGATTCAAACTTTTATCTTACACAATAGCAAATCAGTTTAAATTCTAATATAAACATCGTCGAATCAAGAAGTCAAGCTGAAAAGTGAAAGAAAAAACACATTGTCATTGAGTTATGACAAAAGACAAAGTTGAATAATTAAGAAAAGGAGATTACTTTACACAAGCAAAACTTGTTTGTTTTAAATAAAAAATTAATTTCTTAGAATTTGACATGTACTCTGAAAGTGAAAATATTTTTGGTTAACTTAGTTGGCGTTTGGACATAAAAATCTTATTTTTGGAAAAAATTAGTTTTTGGAGTTAAGTTGAAAAAAGGTATTTAGAATTTGAAGTGGTGTTTGGACATGCATTTCACTTGAAAAAATATTTTAGTTTTGTAAGGGAAAATGAAATTTTACATGAGAAGTGGTAAAACCCACTTTTTCAAACTTGGAAACTCATCTTCAAAAAAATTGTCAACAATTCAGTCAAATGTATAACCAACCAAGTGTTGAAAAAATAAAATTCGAAAAAAAGGAAAAATTGTGTGTGGACAATTGGGTCCTTAGTTTTAAACCCTAATATACATTATGTGCACTTTGATGCTTAAAAAAAGGATATTCCTTTCTCACCAATCACGTGTAAAATTGGGCTGTATTATACTTGGCAAATATGTCGTTCTTATGACGAAGTCATCAGAGTATTCCAGGTAAGATATAAGTTTGCATTTTATGCCTAAATCGTTGCACACTAACATGACACCTATTACAAGAGGTTTCAGGTGGATTTTGATGACTTCATTTGGGACTGAATCCTTCTAGGTTTACACAAAATGGGTTGATTGAATATGCAGCCAATTTTATAAGAAGCCATTAGAGTTCATTCACAGCCAACCAAATCCACCCATGTGCCAATACTTGATTTCACAGTTTTTTGAAATATGTTAAGCACAGATCTCTCTCTAGTACTTTCAAAATTAGCCCGAGCTCATTTCAGGATTGACTGTTATATCAATAAACAAGCTTCATGTTCAAGAAATTTCTATTAGTCACCAAGTAAACAAAGACTGCCTATTTTTTTTAATGTCATTGATGAATCTGGGTTGGATTTCTCATATAGGTGGAGGTCGCGGACGTGGCTAATAATCTTTCATCGAGAGACCAGGAAGCCAGGTGACAATTGCCACCTTTTAAGGCATACTATATGTATTTTGTTTGTCACCTAATTCTAAGGCACTTGAAGGATGAGAGGCCACTTCCAGTTATTCTTAGTTTGAAAGTAATGTATTTAGGCTTGAGCTGATCATTTCGTTTGACCATTACTTTACAATTGTGAAAAAACTGTCTGCAAGTTCGTGTTATATTTATGAAATCCCAGATTTAAAGACTTTCCGCAGTCCAAGGCAAGAGTGCTACTAACTCTCTTTGACTCCATGATCAGATTGGAGTTGGTGCTGCACTCTGTGTCTGTTTACTATGAAATGCAGACAAAGAAAGGGATTCTGTCATCCTACCATTGGATCTAGTTCAGGACACTCTCGGACTCATACTAAAACAGACTGTTGTACAGACATCTGGATTTAATAGTTCCTCGTGTCTGCGTGATGTTTATACTCGCTTAGACTCTCCTGGTACTGCTGCTCGAGCTATTTGTTCTTTTATACCTGTTAGTTGATAACTGATGAATGATGTCAGATAATGGTTCGAGTTATAGTGAGGTTAATTTGCACATCTCGCAATAGTCATATTACTCTATATGAGGGACAAATTAATTTTGGGGTTGGTGCAAGTTCATAGTTCACCTTGCTTTAAAAATCATACAGGGTCTTGCCAAAAGTTTGGTTTCATCTTCATATTCTTTAATTTGTTACTCAACAAATCCTTAAAAACAATTATGTAGTTCAGGTCACGAGCAACAAAGTATCTTATTTTCAGTGTGAAATTTTGACCGCTACTTGCTCAATCTTTTTGAAAAATGACATACATGTTTGGAATTTAAATAAAAAGTACTTAATTAAATGCAGTTTGGAATATTTACATACATTTACCAATGATGTTCAAAGATGGTAGCTAAGGATTTTTTAAAGTCTCTCTAAAGAGAAAAGAATCACATTTATCTTCCGTCATACTTTTCGTATAGAAATACTCCAATATTAGCTAAGTGACTTAGATATATGATATTCTACGTGGCACTGGCATTTGATGAGGTGGATATCGCGTGGCATGCTATCTTGTTGCCCCAACTCATTGTGTCCCATCCCCTTGCGCTTCTTCCACACAGTGCACTCACACACACGCTGCACACATTGCACTCGCCTAATTCAATTTTCACGGATAAACGCACAAATTAACATATATTACACTCTGATAAAAACGTTGTTCATCACTAATTTTCACAATATGGTCACAAAACATTTTCCTCCATAGCTAATTAGCACCACCAAGCTTCATGCTCTACTAATCTGGTCACGCCTAACTATGCCTTATAAAAAGGATTAAGCGGTCATTGCAAATATATCCGGTTTACAAGTCCGGAGTCGAACCCCACAGAGAACTAAGGTTTAGCTACAGTTGTTCAATATCAATAAGAAATACAAGTCCAAACAATTTCCTAATTATAAAGATTATAATGTTATTTTTATCTAATTAACTAACAAACACTAGAAAGCAGTAAAACTATCAATTAACAAGGATAAGGGTTGGAGAAAAGATTAAGGAGGTCTAAAGTTATGATTTTCGTATTGTCGGAATCCTTTCCGCTACGTATTTTATAAATTTGCCTAAGTCTTCTCTATCGATCTTGAGCGCTCTGAGTGTTGTAATTCTCTCCCAAGTAACTACCACAATTTACTAGACATATTCTCCTGAATTACGCTAGCTGGCATTAAGTATGGCTCACTCGGTTCGCACCAAGGTTTTGTTATCCCTAATCCCACCTTTAAACCCTCCGTATTGATCCCTCATATACGTTAGGAGTGATGTTGTTCAACAACTACCTAAATATGCACTCTCTCCCGAGTAATACACACTAAATAGGCACAGTCGATTGAGAGCTCTTCAACCAACCACAATATAAACGTAGTTGAACAAATAGAGAAAAAGCTACAGCAAATCAATATCAACGTAACAGGAAAATCATCCTCCAATAGGTTCCATCAAAACCCTTGATAACAAATTAGCTATTCATAATAGTATGCATAACTAGAATACTAGAATTCATTACCAATAAATGAAAAATAGGAAGAAGGAAGTGAAAAACTCGTAGAAAATTCTCCGCGTTGCTCCTAGTGTATTCTTGCCTCCTTATGTCGAATCTCCGGTCTAGTGTCGGTCTCTCTGTCCAATCTCGGTTTGTCTCCCCTCAAAGTGGCGTTTTTAGGAAGAATTTATATGTGTAGGAAAAGACCTAAACGTGTAGGTCAAGTCCTAGTCAAACCAGGAGACGAAATAAATCTTCAAAACTTAGATCTTGCCCTAGGCCTGGCGTCGCCAGGCATAACGCCTGGTGGAGCTGGCCTTTGCCTGGCCTCGCCAGGTCTAACGCCTGGTTAAGCTGGCCTTTGCCTGGCCTCGCCAGGTATAAAGCCTACTTAAGGCCTGGTGCCACCAGCTTTCTCATTTTCACTGTTCTCGAGCACGCTTTCAACGTTTAAGTATCCCATTTGCTCTACCTTCATCTTCAATTCACCTACACATAAAATAGACTCCATTACGCGCAAATAAAGTGTAATTTATCATTAAAGCATACAAAATGCAAGGCAAACAATGTACGAAACTATGAAATTATAGCCACACAATACCCCACACTTAAACATTGCTCGTCCTCGAGCAATCAAACTACACGTATAGACACAACCTTGAGCACATTATTTTTACAAAATTGAGGCACATCGCACCAATGACCATGTTTTATAGCAACAATTAAACTCTAGCATATGCAATCACATACACTTCCCTTTTCTTATGCCATACTTAACGAATATTCACAACAATGACAACATGCTCCTAACAATCCTAGCCTCAAAAACCAACTCAATGTCACAATGCACTCTTGGCTTGAACACCTGTCACGGCTCCGGTTCGCCCTCCGTGAACCATCGTGACGGCACCTAGTCTCTATGACTAGGTAAGCCTAACAATGCGGAATATAAACAATAATTGTGGAAGAAATAACTAAAACCGGAATAATAAAAATAAACAGTGTTTAAGGTGCCGCTCGGCACATACTATAACAAATCTCGAAGCTAAAAGAATTCCCAAAACCCGGATTCTCACAAATCACAAGCTATGAGATACCTAAGAAGCTCTAACTCCGGAAATATCTAAACAAGGGATAATACTGAAAGGGCTATACTTATTACAGAAGATAGAAAGGGACTCCTCGGTCTGCGGACGTAGCAGATATACCTCGAAGTCTCTACAGAACGCCTCCTCCCAAGGGTGATAGAACTGAGTGGAAAATACCTGGATCTGCACAACAAAAATATGCAGAAGAGTAGTATGAGCACACCACAGCGGTGCCCAGTAAGTATCAAGACTAACCTCGGTGGAGTAGTGACGAGGAACAGTCGAGACACCTACCGGTCTAATAAATAGTGCAAAGGTAGGAACAACGGAACATGATATATATTTATATAAAGACTGTACGAAATGACCAACAATGCTACAATAACAATAAGGGAAAAGAACAACATGTAACAACGAAAATATTAAGAATGATGACACATGAGAATGGGCAAAAACTCATCCCAAATCCTAAAGTCACAATACAGTAAAGGGAAAACAAAACAATAACTCAGATCCTACGACGATGTTCAAATCAGGTCTTATCCAACAACTACCACGAATTACCGAATCTCGGACAATTACAACTCACAAGTCCTAGTACCTGAAATCTAACCACTAGCATCCCGTGCCCTCATCAGCCTCACGGTCACACTGACAACTCAACTCACAACTCCCATGAGACAAAGTTCATATAGGTAAACGTACCGCAATCACAACATTTGAACAAAACAAAAATGCCCTCAGGCCATCACAAATACTCACAATCAACCCCTGACATAGCCCACCTTGTTCCGCCACGTAGCAAATAATAACATAATAAGTGCCCGCCTTGTTTCGCCACACGTGCATCATAATGTTCCCACCTTATTTCGCCACATGCGCAACCCACATATAAGCATAAATACATATCCCGCCTTATTACGCCGCATGTGCAATATATCAATAGCAGCAATAGCACTGCAGAAACCTCGTGTGACCCCACAACAACAACCGCACGGTAGAAACCTCGTGCATCACAATATCAACAACCGCACGACAGAAATCTCGTGCATCAACACCCCAAGTACAACCGCAACAATAATAGTATATACAAGACCACAACAAGTGAATCAACTCGAAAATCTTTCGTTCACCAGGGGACGGTAAAACTAGCTCACAAGGAATAACCACAATAGGGAATACTAAACGTAATAAGAACAACTCAACAAGGGAGAAAATAATATGAAGCAACGACCCCATAGGATGTAGTTCAAAAATAAGGGAGTTAACACGAGTCAAGTAAATTTCAAATAAGGAAATATCAACTAAACATAGAATATCTACTCTTCTTTTAATGGTTGGGCAGGTTACGAAGGATATAAAACAATTTCAATTAAGACTAAACAAATACATGGGTGATAATAATGATTTCCAATAAAAAAAAGCAGTTATGAAAGATAACGCGACAATAGAGGAAAGATGTTCAGTTAAGCAATAAGAAGAGTCAATTAGGCAATAAGAATGAACCATAAAGCAGTTAATTCCAATTAGAACATGTAGAGGTAAAAACTAGTAATCGGGAATTCCATCATATAAAGAACAATTTCATACTCAGTGAATATAAGGACCTAAGAATCCTAAAAGGCCAAGTTTCCACAGATAAGTCTGAGCACGCACTCGTCACCTCGCGTACTCAGATTATAATCAACAGAGAAGACTCAAATCCTAAGGGGAAGTCCCCCACACAAGGTTAGCCAAGATACTTACCTCGAACCGGCTCAAAATCAACTAGAAACCACGTTCTTGCCACGAGTACTCGACTCCAAATGGCCCAAATCTATTCAATTCAAGTTCGTAATGTAAATAACACTTCAAGTGATTGATTCTACAATTAAATTCTAAGCTAGTACGCGGAATTGTGTAAAATGACCAAAACGTCCCTCGGGCCCATGCCTTGGAATCGGACAAAATTTATATTTTCAGAAACCTCGTACTCTCACGAGTCTAACCATATAAAAATCTCTCAAATCGGATGTGAAAAACCCAATCAAAACTCAATCTCTAGGTCTAAGAACTTTTCCCCCAATTTCTACCAAAATTCCAAAATTTAAGGATAATTTAAGGAAGGATTCATGGAAATTAGTCTAAACCAAGTAAGAATCACTTACCCAAGTTGCCCAGGTGAAAATCCCTTCAAAAATCGTGATCTCCCGAGCTCCCAAGTCCAAAATATGAGTTATGGTCTAAACCCTCGATTTTGGGTTTTAAATTCTGTCTGCCCAGGTATTGTTCAATGTGATCGCAAGGATTCATTTGCGATCGCGAAAAGTAAAAGTGAAAGGCTCCAGAAATAGCCTACGCGATCGCGATGTAACGAATGCGATCGCATAAGAGGAAAAATGAAGGCTGGGTTGGCCTATGCGAACGCAACAACTGGTATGCGATCGTGTAAGAGGGAAAAGCAAGCTTACTCGTTCGCGGTCGGATCCACGCGAACGCGAAGAGTAAAAGGATCATTGGGCCACCAGCTCAGTTTTCTTCTATGCGAACGCGAGAAGGGGAATGCGAACGCGAAGATGGAAGGGGCAGTGCTATGCGATCGCGAGCCAAGTATTGCGATCGCGAAGAAGGAATTGGACCCCCCTCCGGAAATACACTATGCGATCGCGAAAAGGAGGCTGCGATCGCGTAGAAGGATACCAGATACCAGCAGTTCAGCAACTCAACAAGTTCCAAAAATGACCCGTTGAGCATCCGAAACACACCCGAGGCCCCCGGGACCTCAACCAAAAGCACCAACAACACCCAATGTCTCGTTCAAACTTGTACCAACCCTTAAACCACCTAAAACAACATCGGAAACTCGAATAAATCAAGGATTTAAGCCTAAGAACTCCAATTTTCCTCAAAATACGATTTCGATCAAAAACCTAACCAACCCATGTCCGAATGACCTAAAATTTTACACACACATCCCAAATGACATGACGGAACTACTGCAACTTCCGGAATTCCATTCCGACCCTCGGATCAAAATCTCACTATCAGACCGGAAACTTCAAAAATTCAAACTTCGGCATTTCAAGCCTAAATTAGCTACGGAATTCCAAAACACAATCCGAACACGCTACCAACCCCAAAATCACCCAACGGAGCTAACAGATCCATCGGATTTCCATTCCGAGGCCGTCTTCACACTATTCCGACTACGGTCGATTTTCCAACACTTAAGCTCTCATTTGGGGACCAAGTGTCCCAAAACTCTCCGAAACTCGAAACCGAACATCCCGGCAAATCAAAAATAGCAGAAAGAACTTGGGGAAAGCAGTTAATAGGGGTTCGGGGCGTAAATTCCAAAAATGACCGGTCGAGTCGTTACATCCTCCCCCTCTTAAAACCAACGTTCGTCCTCGAACGTGCTAAGATTTGCCTCGAAGTCCTCAAGTCACAGAATGCACACTTCCAACATACACCCGCGGGTGATCCCACGTCACCCCAATCCACATAAGCCTGACGACACATCTCAACTGAAATTTAGCCTTTCTAGTAATACCAATAAACCTTCGAACGAGAATTTTCACCTTCCATCCATTTCCAAAAGACCCGATTCTAAATCCATACCGGTATCAGTCTTAATCAGCTGCACCAATTCATGCCCACGCCCATATAGTACAACCTTACAACCCGACATATCACATGTAGGCCCACAATAATATTTCTGGTCACCATATTCGCCCGAAATCAAATCTAGCACCGGCCATAAGCCTCATATTCGATAGGAACCTTTTTCAAACCTCCACAACACTGGCGATGGTACAATAACCACGAAAGCCATATAACTAAACACGCGGATCACCAAATCTCAGCTAATACCAACGGGCACACACCACACAGCTAAAACTCAAGAAACACAGAACGAAAATGACTGTTATGGAAAAGGAAACACATAAGGGAACTATCAAACAAGTCAGATAAGCACAGGTTTTCTATCAACGCTAATCTACAAAACAATCTAACGAAAAAGAATTAAAGCATATAAAAAGAATCACAAGGATCTTATACTGATATAACTCTCGTCGCAGTACATAGCCCGGTCTCAACACATCAATTCATATGAAATCACGAGGGTCCCGCCCTCAACTCTGAATCACAAGTAGGGTACACATCAAGCCATCTAGAGGCTCTCACTAGATCAATTCCGACGATAAATTTACAACACGGACTGGCTCCCACACCGGTGGAGCATAAGAAATCACAGCTTGCAACCAAGGATACTCAGAAATCACATCAAACCTACCGAAACGGACAACATGAATTTTTCTAATAGTCTCATAACTCCCGACAACGGATAGAAACAGACGATAGACACGCTATCACTCATAGAACCTCCGAACAGGATAATCACATAAACAGAGTGCAAATCATGAAACGCACCCATAAAGGGAGCAACAAAATAGGGGAACTCATCCCGATAAGCAGGACTGTAATGAACTACGGATCCTTTATAACAAACTGAGGCATACCTGAATGACATCACCTGGCATAGCGGCCTTAAGCCTACTATATGAAACACATCAGCGGGTTGGGCCTCCCCCTCTTAGGCGCCTTCTACTCGCCTGAATACCTTGCTGTGACACATCGGTCCGAAGCCTGGGACAATCTCTCACCATGTGGCTAGTATCTCCACACTCAAAGCACCCTCTCTGCTGACGAGGAGGTGGAAACTGTGCGGTACGGGTACTCCGAGACCCATGAACACCTGAGTCACCCTGCAGAGCCTGAAGTGAGAATTGAACTGGCTGACCCACAAAACCTCTACCATGACGTACCCTGCCTCCAAAATAATGACCAGCATATCCCCCCGGTCTACGAGGTCTCCTCGCCTCCTCAAACTCTCTCTCCTGATCTCGTCTGCCCTCTCTCTCATGACCCCGTCTGTCCTCTCTCTCTCCCTAGCATGCATACCCTTTATCCTCGTAGCAATGCTCACCACCTGCTGATAAGTAATATTCATCTCCAACTCACGAGCCATGCTAGACCTGATGCTGGGAATAAGTCCCTCAATAAACCGGCGAACCTTCTCGCGAACAGTAGGAACCAAGGCTGGGGCATGTCTATCCAAGCTGGTGTAACGGACAGCGTACTCCGAGACGGTCATAGTACCCTGGCGCAAATGCTCAAACTCAGCGCGCCATGCATCCCTGAGGCTCTGAGGGACATACTCTCTCAGGAACATATCTGAAAACTGGGTCCAAGTTAGTGAAGTAGCCTCGTCCGGGCTGTCTAACTCATAAGAACACCACCACTGATAGGCGGCTCCTCGAAGCTCTCCGATGCTAGACCGCTGAATACAAGAGGCTTGTACTTCTTGAACCTCTCAAGCCTCAGTTGCTTCTCCTCGGAAGCTGCTGCCCTGTCCTCGGGCTGATCTCGGACTGCAGGCTGCACAGGAATAATCTCAGGGACCTGCTCGACATGCACTCGCTGTTCAGGAGTGCGGGCGGCCGGAGTCTGTGCTCCTCCCCGGCCTGGGATGTGGCTGCAGCAAGGGGAAGCAACCCCGCCTGAGCCAAAGTGGTGTACATGCTCATGAACTGTGCCAAAGTCTCCTGAAGGGCTGGAGTAGTAGTAGCAGTAGGCGTGTCAGGTGCCTGGACTCCGGCTGGATCTGCTGGTGGTGCCTCGACGGCAACTCGCGCAGGTGCTCTCGCTGCACCACGTGCGCGTCCTCGGCCTATACCTCGGCCCCGGCCTCTGACGGCTGCAGTAGGGGACGCGGGTGCCTGATCATCTCGGGTAGTACGTGTCCTCACCATCTGTGAGAGAGTAGAAGACAGAGGTTTAGAATTGTGATGTCAAAAATCTCGCTCGACAGGGAAATCAAATGAAGTGGAATTTTCCTAACGGTTACATAGCCTCTCGCAGATAAGTACAGACGTCTCCGTACCGATCCACGAGACTCTAATAAACCGGCTTGTGATTCGTGACTCCTATGAACCTAGAGCTCTGATACCAACTTCTCACAACCCCGGTTCGCTCTCCGTGAACCATCGTGACGGCACCTAGTCTCTATGACTAGGTAAGCCTAACAATGCGGAATATAAACAATAATTGCGGAAGAAATAACTAAAACCGAAATAATAAAAATAAACAGTGTTTAAGGTGCCGCTCGGCACATACTATAACAACTCTCGAAGCTAACAAAATTCCCAAAACCCGGATTCTCACAAATCACAAGCTATGAGATACATAAGAAG
Source organism: Nicotiana attenuata (assembly GCF_001879085.1). Taxonomy (NCBI): domain Eukaryota; kingdom Viridiplantae; phylum Streptophyta; class Magnoliopsida; order Solanales; family Solanaceae; genus Nicotiana; species Nicotiana attenuata. Next base: position 182,799 of record NW_017670504.1, on the reverse strand, counting down.
CTCTAACTCCGGAAATATCTAAACAAGGGATAATACTGAAAGGGCAATACATATTATAGAAGATAGAAAGGGACTGCTCGGTCTGCGGACGTAGCAGATATACCTCGAAGTCTCTACAGAATGCCTCCTCCCAAGGGTGATAGAACTGAGTGGAAAATACCTGGATCTGCACAACAAAAATATGCAGAAGAGTAGTATGAGCACACCACAGCGCTGCCCAGTAAGTATCAAGACTAACCTCGGTGGAGTAGTGACGAGGAACAGTCGAGACACCTACCGGTCTAATAAACAGTGCAAAGGTAGGAACAACGGAACATGATATATATTTATATAAAGACTGTACGAAATGACCAACAATGCTACAATCACAATAAGGGAAAAGAACAACAAGTAACAACGAAAATATTAAGAATGATGACACATGAGAATGGGCAAAAACTCATCCCAAATCCTTAAGTCACAATACAGTAAAGGGAAAACAAAACAATAACTCAGACCCTACGACGGTGTTCAAATCAGGTCTTATCCAACAATTACCACGAATTACCGAATCTCGGACAATTACAACTCACGAGTCCCGGTACCTGAAATCTAACCACTGGCATCCCGTGCCCTCATCAGCCTCACGGTCACACTGACAACTCACCTCACAACTCCCACGAGAAAGTTCATATAGGTAAACGTACCACACTCACAACATTTAAACAAAACAGAAATGCCCTCAGGCCATCACAAATACTCACAATCAACCCCTGACGTAGCCCACCTTGTTCCGCCATGTGTGCAAATAATAACATAATTAGTGCCCGCCTTGTTTCGCCACACGTACATCATAATGTTCCCACCTTATTTCGCCACATACGCAACCCACATATAAGCATATATACATATCCCGCCTTGTTACGCCGCATGTGCAATATATCAATAGCAGCAATAGACGGCAGAAACCTCGTGCGACCCCACAACAACAACCGCACGGCAGAAACCACGTGCATCACAATATCAATAACCGCACGGCAGAAACCTCGTGCATCAACACCCCAAGTACAACAGCAACAATAACAGTATATACAAGACCACAACAAGTGAATCAACTCAAAAATCTTTCGTTCTCCAGGGGACGGTAAAACTAGCTCACAAGGAATAACAACAATAGAGAATACTAAACGTAATAAGAACAACTCAACAAGGGAGAAAATAATATGAAGCAACGACCCCATAGCATGTAGTTCAACAATAAGGGAGTTAATACGAGTCAAGTAAATTTCAAATAAAGAAATATCAACTAAGCATAGAATATCTACTCTTCTTTTAAAGGTTGGGCAGGTTACGAAGGATATACAAAAATTTCAATTAAGACAAAATAAATACATGGGTGATAATAATGATTTCCAATAAAAAAACAAGCAGTTATGAAACATAACGCGACAATAGAGGAAAGATCTTCAGTTAAGCAATAATAAGAGTCAATTAGGCAATAAGAATGAACCATAAAGCAGTTAATTCCAAGTAAAACATGTAGAGGTGAAAACTAGTAATAGGGAATTCAATCATATCAAGAACAACTTCATACTTAGTGAATATAAGGACCTACGAATCCTAAAAAGGCCAAGTTTCCACAAATAAGTCCGAGCACGCACTCGTCACCTCGCGTACTCGGATTACAATCAACAGAGAAGACTCAAATCCTAAGGGGAAGTCCCCCACACAAGGTTAGGCAAGATACTTACCTCGAACCGGCTCAAAATCAACTAGAAATCACGTTTTTGCCACGAGTACTCGACTTCAAATGGCCCAAATCTATTCAATTCAAGTTCCTAATGTAAATAACACTTCAAGTTATTGATTCTACAATTAAATTCTAAGCTAGTACGCGAAATTATGTAAAATGACCAAAACGTCCCTCGGGCCCATGCCTCTGAATCGGACAAAATTTATATTTTCAGAATCCTCGTACTCTCACGAGTCTAACCATATAAAAATATCTCAAATCGGATGTCAAAAACCCAATCAAAACTCAATCTCTAGGTCTAAGAACTTTTCCCCCAATTTCTACCAAAATTCCAAAACTTAAGGATAATTTAAGGAAGGATTCATGGAAATTAGTCTAAACCAAGTAAGAATCACTTACCCAAGTTGCCCAGGTGAAAATCCCTTCAAAAATCGTGATCTCCCGAGCTCCCAAGTCCAAAATATGAGTTATGGTCTAAACCCTCGATTTTGGGTTTTAAATTCTGTCTGCCCAGGTGTTGTTCATTGCGATCGCAAGGATTCATTTGCGATCGCGAAGAGTAAAAGTGAAAGGCTCCAGAAATAGCCTACGCGATCGCGAAGTAACGAATGCGATCGCATAAGTGGAAAAATGAAGGCTCCTAGGTTGGCCTATGCGAACGCAACAGCTGGTATGCGATCGCGCAAGAGGGAAAAGCAAGCTTACGCGTCCAATTTTCCTCAAAATACGATTTCGATCAAAAACCTAACCAAACCATGTCCGACTAACCTGAAATTTTACACACACATCCCAAATGACATGACGGAACTACTACAACTTCCAGAATTCCATTCCGACCATCGGATCAAAATCTCACTATCGGACCGGAAACTTCAAAAATTCAAACTTCGGCATTTCAAGCCTAAATTAGCTACGGAATTCCAAAACACAATCCGAACACGCTCCCAACCCTAAAATCACCCAACGGAGCTAACAGATCCATCGGATTTCCATTCCGAGGCCGTCTTCACACTGTTCCGAATACGGTCGATTTTCCAACACTTAAGCTCTCATTTGGGGACCAAGTGTCCCAAACTCTCCGAAACTCGAAACCGAACATCCCGGCAAATCAAAAATAGCAGAAAGAACTTGGGGAAAGCAGTTAATAGGGGATCGGGGCGTAAATTTCAAAAATGACCGGTCGGATCGTTACAACAGCCAACATCATAGAGAGAAGTCTAATAACGTTACATATCCCTCGTGAAACCATGCACCCTCACCACAAGAATAAGAGAGTAAGTTGAACCCACATATTCAAATAAAATGCTCAAATATATTTTAAGGACTCATATATATCAAAGAATATCGCTCAGTCTCACAAAAGAAGTCACATGCATGCAATTGGTACCATAGGCTTTCCCATAATGTAAATCTCTACTAATGTAAGCTCACTCGATCTAAAATCAATTAGAACTTTTTCAAGGTTGTAATGTGGGCTAAGCAACGGGTAGGATATATTTAGGAATAGTGGTTCACCCTCCTAAGAACTTTACACATCACTTAATAATCTTTATGCGCAAATTCCTCGATCCCCTTAAATTTCACAAACAAAATCATCCCTAACAACGTACCCTTCTTCTTTAAGCACTACTTTAATTCATATCCACTAGCAAGAACAAGACAACAACTTATTAATCTCTATTTTTCTTTCTATTTTTTTCACATTTTTCTCCTTTTTTTTTCTTTGCAGTTTTTGCTAGTGATGTATTGCTTTACAGAAAAAGTGCATCTTTCTTTCTTTCATTGGTTCAATTTAAAAGCTACCCCACACTTAGTCCCTTCTTACTTCTTTTAGCGCTCATTTCACAATTAACGTGCTTTAAGAGGTAAAAGGATAAAAAATATCAATTAAGAACAAAAAGGGTATAGGCTTATAATGTGGGTGCCAAATAAAAGTCTATAGGCTCAAAAGGGTTAGCTAGGGACAAAGTTTATTTATGATAGCGATAATGCTCGAAAAGACATCAAAGAAAGCCTAAAATCATTTTTCACACCGAGCTTCACCTAAAATTTCGCTTCAACTCACATACCAGGCAAGTTCTAGACACAAGTACAATACATGAACTACACAAAATCTCATCACACGTGGCACATGATTCACTAAGGACGGTCTCATTCCGATTCTCAAACTAATGCAAGTATTCACAAAGCCACAAGATATTAAGCATTAAGCACAAGGTGAACATAACTCAAGAAAATGAGACGTAGGCATCACAAAATATGCTACCCAAATAACCAAGGCATCATAAGCAATTTTAGTTCATATGGAAGATACTACACATGCCAAAGCCTAAATATGCTACTATCACACAAGTCAAGGGCGCCTAGGAATCTCATCTTTCTTCCTCCATTTAGTTCCTAATTCTAATCTACTCTAAAAATAACAAAGAAAAAGTAAAAGGAAAAACTACTACCCGGTTCAAGCAAAACACTTGGAAAAGAACCGCGGCACAAAGAAAAATCAAGGGGGAGTTACTACACTACCTACCAAATAAATCTTTTTTTAGACTTAAATCCCTCAAGAAAATTGTCTAATAGATCCATTGTCGGGAAAAGTCCAATCATTTTAAAAAAAAAACCTATTCAATTAAACTAACACAGCTAAAGTAGCATAGTCACCCAGACAATCTCCTCACCCCACACTTAAAATTATGCATTGTCCCCACATCACACCATACTAATAAGAGGGTAAAAGAAACTCCTTGGTAGGCCAAAGGCCGAAGCACTAGCAGCTCATGGGGTACTCAGACTTCTCCCAGGCTTGGTCCTTCGTGCAGGTACCTCACACTTAGTTCCTACCATCTGGTTTGTTGTTGCATCCTTCCAATAGCTTTATTTTTCATGCTCCTAGAAAATAAAAAACCGACACTAGAAAAATAATAAAATTTAAAAAAATAAAAAATAAAATAAAATAAAAGAAAGCAGTAAAGCTGGGTTGCTTCCCAACAAGCGCTTGATTTAACGTTGCGGCACGACGCGAATCACTTTCTGCCTCCACTTTGAACTTATGAATTGGACCCCAAATTTTGATTATGCTCTATGATCATGCTCCTCGGTTGGTGGAAAGAATCTGACTGGCCCAATAAAATAATGTAGTATTCTGCACTTCTTGGCCTTTAGATGAGATGTGTATTCCTGATTTTCTGGCAAGAAAAATTCCAGAATGTAGGCACCTTGTTCCTCATCCCTTGACTCCTCAATTGGCTTGGACGACTCTATTTCCATATCATCATCCAAACACAATGTGAAAAAATGCTTGGAGTGTGGACCAATGCGCTCAACTACATGAACATTGGGATTGTCAAAATCCTCAATACCAATGGCACTAGAGTCAACTAAATATGTATCCTCAATATCCTTGGTTGACTCTAGTATCTCTTCTACAACATCGGCATCCTCAAATTCTAGTTGATTGGTTTGTCAAATTCTACTCTCAACTCCTCTATTATAATGGCCATTTCTGCAGCCAATTCATGCTTATCTTGGCTACTATCCACAATGTAAACTTGTTGTGCTTTACAAGGTTCAATTAGTTTGTTTGCTTAAGCCTCCAAGTTGTGAATAGTTGCCTCTTGCATTTGTATCTGCAGTGGTTTCTTATCATATAGTTCTATGAAACACTTTAACATATCCTTGGTCAGCTTTAACATATCTTTGATCTCCTTCAGGTCAGCTTCCCTGGGTTCTTTGTTCCTATTAACTTCACCAGAAAAAGTAAAACCATCATAGTAAGGGGCTGGGGGACAATAACAAATATAAGCACAACCATGAAATTGACCATCTTGACCACCACACGTATCACACACATTCCACACATAAGATTGAGTTGGTGCACATAACTCGCTCTCGAGAATATTTTGATATTTGCCATGGGTGGTTTTCTTCACAATATGCACTAGGAAGATTAAAAATAGAATTACCAACATCAATACTCTCATAATTCCAAGATGCCATATTTTTTTTAAAATCAACAAGTAACACAAAAATAAAAAAATTAAATACAAAAAAATACAAAAATAAAAGTTCAAACTTGAAACCTAGCAATATGTACACCTTACAGCTACACCGCCAGTGCCCCGGCATCGGCGCCAAAATTTAATCACGCCCAACTGTGCCTTATAAAAAGGACTAAGCGGTCGTTGCAAATATAATCCGGTTTACAAGTCCGGAGTCGAATCCCACAGAGAACTAAGGCTTAGCTACAGTTGTTCAATATCACTAAGAAACACAAGTCCAAACATTTCCTAATTATAAAGATTATAATGTTTATTTTTATCTAATTAACTAACAAATACTAGAAAGCAGTAAAACTATCAATTAACAAGGATAAGGGTTGGAGAAAAGATTAAGGAGGTCTCGAGCTATGATTTCCCCTATTGTCGGAATCCTATCCGCTACGTTTTCTATAAATTTGCCTAAGTCTTCTCTACTGATCATGAGCACTCTAAGTGTAGTAATTCTCTCCCGAGTAACTACCACAATTTACTAGACATATCCTCCCGAATTATGCTAGCTGGCATTAAGTACGGCTCACTTGGTTCGCATCAAGGTTTCGTTATCCCTAATCCCACCTTTAAATCCTCCGTATTGATCCTTCATATACGTTAAGAGTGATGTTGTTTAACAACTACCTAAATATGCACTCTCTCCCGAGTAATACACACTAAATAGGCATAGTCGATTGAGAGCTCTTCAACCAACCACAATATAAACGTAGTTGAACAAATAGAGAAAAAGTTACAACAAATCTATATTAACGTAACAGGAAAATTATCCTCCAATCGGTTCCTTCAAAACCCTAGATAACAAATTAGTTATTCATAGTAGTATGCATAACTAGAATACTAGAATTCATAACCAATAACGGAAAATAGGAATAATGAAGTGAAAAACTCGTAGAAGAATTCTCCGCGTTGCTCCTAGTGTGTTCTTGCCTCTTTATGTCGAATCTCCGGTCAAATGTTGGTCTCTCTGTCCAATCTCGGTCTGTCTCCCCTCAAAGTGGCGTTTTTAGGAAGAATTTATATGCGTAGGAAAAGACCTAAACGTGTAGGTCAAGTCCTAGTCAAACCAGGAGACGAAATAAATCTTCAAAACTCGGAATGGATCTCGCCCTAGGCCTGGCGTCGCCAGGCATAACGCCTGATGAAGCTGGCCTCGCCAGGTCTAACGCCTGGTTAAACTGGCCTTTGCCTGGCCTCGCCAGGTATAAAGCCTGCTCAAGGCCTGGCGTCGCCAGCTTTCTCCTTTTCATTGTTCTCGACCACGCTTTCAACGTTTAAGTATCCCTTTTGATCTACTTTCATCTTCAATTTACCTGTATATAAAATAGACTCCATTACGCGCAAATAAAGTGTAATTTATCGTTAAAGCATATATAATGCAAGGCAAATAATATACGAAACTATGGAATATTATAGCCACACATCATAATCCCACGCCAATAATCACATTTCTTACCTCAAAACTCCTCCTATTGGTAAACGAGTTTTTGCCGCTGAGTCAAAACTCAATGAGCTCAAGGTTTTTGGGTGTTCAGATCTAGGCCAAAAGAATCAACTCAAGCGATACTTTCCGGTCGAGCTCCAATCTTTTGAAAGATTCCAGTTCATGGCTTCGTCCACTGTTGAGTTTGAAAATGCTGAAATTTGTTTCGTCAGTGTAAAGATCTTAAGGTCCTTTCTTCTCTTTAACACTTGTGGTTCTTGGTTTAATGATTTATTGAAATTTTGCTCGCATTGTATTTTTCCATCAAATGATAATCTTGTCGTTTATGTGGTTGCTAGTGTCTTGAAATCGCGTACCTAATTATTTTCTGGAGTTTATATATATTATTTAATTATATAAATATCAACATAAATACTAGTGGCAGAAGAATTAGAGCAAAGATTGTACAATGTATTGCCGGTGGTCAGATGGCATGCCACATGATGTCCAACTCATCAAATATTAGGGCCACATGAGATTGGATGTTCATTTTTGGACAATCATAATGGAGGAGAAATATACTCGAGCCATCTAGCTAACGTATATTTTTGAATTGAAAGTATAATAATGGGTAAATATAATTTCGCATAGTAAAGGAGAAATTATGACCATTATTTCCTCTTTAAATAGTGATAGTGAGCAGTGAATTGGAACATGTGGGTTAAGAGTTCCGTTTGTCGCAGGGCCGGTTCCAACCTTACGTGGAGTAAGGCGTGTGCCTTAGGCACCCAAATTTAGGGGTCCTATTTTTTCAAAATAATAGATTTATAGGTAATTAAAAAATAATATTTAGTATTTCTAATACAAAACTAGAGTTTTTAATATAAAGGAAAGAAATATATATATATATATATATATATATATATATATATATATATATATATATATATATATATATATATATATATATATATATATATATATTGACTTACTTNCCTTAGGCCCCCAAATTTTGGGGGCCCCATTTTTTTAAAAAATAATAGGTTTATAGGTGTTTAAAAAATAATATTTAGTACTTTTAATACTAAAAAATAGAGTTTTTAGTATAAAAGGAAAGAAAACTCTTGATATATATATAAAAAATAAAGTAATAATTTAGCTTGTTTAAAAATGGATAGATGAATAGTTTTCCCGACGTTCCAATTTTTCACTTTTTACTCTTTCATTAGATAACATGTAAAAATTTTACTCTCCCTTTCTCAATTTGTCCAAGTCAATCTTTCTTTTTCCCAATCTTTTCGTAGTTTAAAAACCTCTACATATTTTTTGTCTTTCTCTTTAATATTTTTATTCACCTTCTTTCTCCAAGATTTCATTAGTTTAAGTGTTCAACAATACTTTTAAGCTTCCAATAATTCTATAGTTCTATTGCTCTATAATATCTTATCTAAAATCAACAATATCTCAAGAAAGACTAAATGAGTTGGCTATAATATTAATTGAGAAGGAATTATTAGAAAAAATCGATTATAAAAAGAATATTAACTTTATATCTCAAAAAGTTAGAAGAATAGACTTCAAATAAAAATATATCTTATAACCTTTTTTAAAAATTTAGGCCTCATATTAAATTTTGGCTTTAGACCTCGTATGTATTTGAGCAGCCCCTGAATTTGTCGTTACTATGTGGTGTTACACGATTTGGGCCTTTTTAGATGGCATAAGCCGAACTGATCATCACTTTAGTAACCTTGTATTTAGAAGGCAGAATATATAACTGGAAAATTACCAGCTATGTCCATTTATAACTAGCTCATTACAAAAATTGGTCAATTGATAAATTATTACTAATATTAGCCAAATTAGCCAATTAGCTATTTGTAGCAAAAAAATATCAAATTTTTGCTTTGTTTTGAGTGGGTGTTATTAGAATGGATTGGGCACAACTTAAGGAGCTTGAATATTAGTTTTGGGATGATTTGGTGAAGTTTTGAGGTTGTTTGAATCGAAAATTCGAAGTAAAAGCTGAACATGAAAAAAAATGATATGTGTATCACACTGTGTATCATTTGTGTATCACATATGTATCATATTTCTATCACTTGTGTATCACATGTATATCCATGTATATCTGTGTGTGAGATACATGCGTGATACATGTTTGATACATGTGTCGCAGAAAACTTTTTTGAACTCGATTTAATTACGAATTTTGATACAAAACCAGTCCAAATCACCTCCAATCTTCCTCAAATTTTGTATATTGACTTATCTACATATTTTCAATGAATTTCAACTATATCCATTGAAAAAGTTCCTTTTTTTGTTAAGATTTTTGGAATATTGTATAGATTTTTGTATTTTATCACCTTATTTGCTACCCCGTCCATGAAATTTTCTTTCCGTCTTGTATCTAATGTTTCTAATCACGCTTAAAAATATGGAAGGTGATTTTTGCATGTGATTCTTTGAGAGAAAGAACCCTATTATTTGGTTTTTCAATTTTTGTTTGCTAGTTTTGGTAAGTCTATGACTAATGGCTAGAGGTTGGTAAGTTGAGATTTATTTGGGACATTTGTGTAATTTTCCCTATATAATTTGTCGCCTTAGCTTGATGTCAAATCCTTATAATATACCTTTTTCAATTAGGACAACCCTTTAATACGCGCATTCTTTTCGATGTGTGTCTGAAACACCCTTTGGTGACAAAATGGTTAAAAAAAACAGTTAACCATCCATATTATGCACTAAAAAATGGGTTGAATAATGAATTTTTTAAAAAGGATCAAATATGGATAAGAACCATATTATCCATTTAAAAAATGAATAACCAATGGGTCTAACTTTTACAATTGTAAAGCCTCAAATTTGGGGTTTCTCAAGTTAGAGAGACTAAGAATTCTCTCAAAAATGATCATATGCAAAAAGTCATGGATAATATGGTTATCCATATTATCTGCCAGTTAACCCGTTTTTTATCCGTATTAAATATGAGTCGGATCGGATAATTGATCTATTTTTTCATTATCCATTTTTTACCCGAACCATATCTGACCCACCCGTTTGCCACTCCAAGTCACGTGGCACTGATGTTTTTACACACAATAAAGGCACGTTAACCCTATATAGTGTCTGTCCCAATCTTTATTTAATAGCATGTTTGGCCAAGCTCTAAAAATTAGCTTATTTTTATTTTTTCTCAAAAATGCTTTTCTCAAAAGTATTTTTGGTGAGAAGCAGTTTGTGTTTGGTTAGTTAATATAAAAGCACTTCTGAGCAACAATTATTATTTGGCCAAACTTTAAAAACTACTTTTAAGTATATTTTTCTCAAAAGTACTTTTCAAAAAAATGCTTTTGGAAAGAGCTTTTTTTTCTGTTTCTCCAAACTGCTTCTGCTTCTTCTCAAAAGTACTTTTTTTTTCTTTCAAAAGTTTGGTCAAACACATCAACTTTGAAAAAAAAAAAAGCACTTCTTTACCTCTAGCACTAATTATTTTGTCCGTGTTTCACGCGGTCCTTAATATTGATTACATATAATTTTATGACATCCTCATATTTTTATCAAATAATATCATATATGTATCTCAAGAGCATTCAATGAATTATGGGATTTTTACCTAGCTATACTATATTAGAAACTTATTAACTTATGTTCTCTATGTTTTGTAGTTTTTAATAAGTATCTAGGTTTTCTTACAAATTGTATACATTGCTCCTTAAAAGGCTCCCATCCCATCATTAGTGCCTTCAATTAAAGAATTTAATTACATCCTTTTCTCTTTTTTCCCTTTCCTCTTCTCTCTCCTTTTTTTTTACACCAAAGATCCCTTAATCTACACCAAGAATGTCACGACCCGGATTTTTCACCCCCGGGAGTCGTGATGGCACCTACTAATGGGAGCTAGGCAAGCCAAATTTAATTACTTTTCATTAATAACACAATCACTTTTTAACAATTATCGGCAATAATATAAAAGCAACGAAATTAAATAATAAGCAGAAGTCTTAAATTATAGAAAACTTAATAGAAATGCGAAAAATTCAACATAAGCCTCTACCCAAGACTGGTGTCACAATACTCACGAACTACTAAGAATACTAAATACAATCGTCTGAAAGAGAACATAAATTTTTTGTCTCGAATAAAATGAGATGACAGACTAAATAAAGGATAGAGGAGAGGCCGGGCCTGCGGACGCCTGCAGGGCTACCTCGATGTCTCGCTGGACTGAAGGCCTGCTCCCACACTACTGCCGTTGCTGCCCGAAACCTGGATCTGTGCAAAATAGCACAGAGTGTAGCATCAGCACAACCGACCCCATGTGTTGGTAAGTGCCTAGCCTAACATCGGCGAAGTAGTGACGAGGCTAGGACCAGACTATGAATTAAACATGTGCAGTTATTTAATATACAACGGAAAGTAAAACATGAATAAACAAGTACAGATGGGAGGGGGTAACATGCTGCGGGGGTATACCAGTATTAACAGTAAATCCATAGTAACAGTCTAAGGGCAGCTTAGAATTTACAGCAAACAAAGAAACTAATATCCAAAATAAACACACTTGTATCAATAATTGTTGCGGCGCGCAACCCGATCCTAATATATAACAACATTGTTGCGGCGCGCAACCCGATCCATATCATTTAATACTGTTGCGGCGTGCAACCCGATCCACAAATATCATTGTTGCGGCGTGCAACCCGATCCATATCATTTAGCGTTGTTGCGGTGCGCAACCCGATCCACAAATATCATACAATGCACGGCTTCGCCCTTCGTGCTTTATCACTATTTCTCACCCAAACAGCAATCACAAATAAGGGGCAAGAAAGTAAACAAATAATGATAGAAATCCCGGCAAGGGAATGCAATTAAACAATTAAATCCCGGCAAGGGAACAATATCAATAAGTTTCCATGTCCCGGCAAGGGAGAAAATCAACAAAAATAACAAAGTCCAGGCAAGGGAATAAACCAATAACTCTTTCTCTTTCTTTCACTTTCATCTCATAGTTCACATTACCAAGAATTTAAATATCTCATATACCTTCATAATTTGTATTTCAACTCGAGCCAACGTTCCACGAAGTTCAAAGATCACAATTTCCTTTCACATACTCTTTACAACATATAGAAATCATCAATTAAGTATGGAAGCTGTAACAAAACCAGGATATTCGCAATATAAGGACTCACGATCATGCTAGACACCAATGTATAGATACTCGTCACCATGCCTATACATCGTACTCGACAATTAGCAAGTAGCAAATAAGACTCAACTCCTATTCCCTCAAGCTAAGGTTAGACCAAACACTTACCTCAACTTCTACAGCCAAATCAATCCACAACAACCGCTTTCCCTCTCGAATTCGGCTCCAACTCAATCAAATCTATACAATAATGACTTCATAGTATCAATATATGCTAAACAAATTAAACCCAATGCCTAATTATAGATTTCCAAGCTTTCTTCCCAAAATCCCAAAATTGACCCCGAGCCCGCTTGGTCAAAACACGAGGTTCGGACCAAATTCTTATCCCCCATTCACCCACGAGCCCGAATATATAATTTGTTTCCAAGTTCGACCCCAAAACGAGGTCTAAATCAAGAGAATTCAAAAAGCCCTAACTCTACCCATTTTCCCCAATTTCTACCCTAAATTACATGTTTTAGGCTTAGGAATTTAATAGATATTGATGAAAAATGAAGGAAACGAGTTAAGGATTACTAAACCACGAAGTTTTGGTGAAAGAAAGCTTCAATGGACGCCTAGGGACCTTGGAGAAGAAAGAGCTTGTGAAAACTTGTGGAAAATCCCGTCACTATTCTGTTTTGGAATTAAAATATAACTGGGCGAAATTGCCCTTCGCGTTCGCGATAGGCTGGTCGCGTTCGCGAAGGGTAGCACTGACAGGACATTGCGATCGCGAGACAAGTATCCTGAACGCGGAGAAGGAAATGCTGGGGTCCAGAAATTTGACCTATGCGAACGCGTGGGAATTCACGCGAACGCAATGAAGAAGTTCCGTTAAGCTACGCGATCGCGAGGGTACTAACGCGAACACAAAGAGGAAAGAAGGCTAAGTCCCCCAGGGTCAAACAACTCTACGCGAACGCGAATACAGGGGTGCGAACGCGATGAAGGGTAAATCTGAAGCTTCGCGAACGCGAAGAAGAAATGGACCCGCAACTGCTGAAGCCAAAACCTGCAATTTTCCTAAGTTTGAAATCACTCCGAAACACCCCCGAAATACTCCCGAGCCCTCGGGGCTCCTAACCAAACACATGCACTAACATCAACAACATCCTACGAACTTAACCGTGCGATCAAATCGCCAAAATAACATCATAAACATCGAATTAAGCCTCAAAATCCATAATTTCTTCCAAATTTCATAAAACATCAAATCTTCCATTTTAAGTCCGAAACACGTCAAACGACGTCCGTTTTCAATCAAACTTTACAGAAAGTGCTTAAATCATATATAAGACATGTACCGGGCGCCGGAACAAAAATACAGGCCCGATACCAACATGTTCTAACCAATTTTCATTTCAATTTTCTTCATAAATTTCAGAAAAACAATTTTACTCAAAAATTCATTACTCGAGCTTGGGACCTCGGAATTCGATTCCGGGCATACGCCCAAGTCCCATGTTTTCCTACAGACCCTCCGGGACCGTCAAATCACGGGTCCGGGTCCGTTTACCCAAAATGTTGACCGGAGTCAAATTTACTCATTTTAATATCAAATTTTAGCATTTATCATAGAATTTCATATTTAAGCTTTCCGGCTACGCGCCAGGACTGCGCACACAAATTGCGGCGACTAAAAATGAGGTTTTCAAGGCCTAGGAAGCATGGAATGAGTAAGAAAACAGGTGATGACCCTTTGGGTCGTCACATTGTCCACCTCTAAAACAACCGTTCGTCCTCGAACGGACAAAAGAAAGAAGTACCTGAGTCGGGGAATAGATGGGGATAACGGCTCCGCATATCGAACTCGGACTCCCAGGTCGATGCCTCAGGAGGATGACCCCTCCACTGAACACGAACAGAAGGAAAACTCTTGGATCTCAACTGACGAACCTGCCGGTCTAGAATAGCTACCGGCTCCTCCTCATAAGATAAGTCCTTGTCCAATTGGACAGTGCTTAAATCTAACACGTGGGCTGGATCGCCGTGATACCTCCGAAGCATGGATACATGAAAAACTAGATGCACGGCTGATAAGCTAGGCGGCAATGCAAGTATATAAGCCACCTCTCCCACTCTATCAAGAATCTCAAACGGACCAATGAACCTAGGGCTAAGCTTGCCCTTCTTCCCAAATCTCATCACGCCTTTCATAGGTGACACTCGGAGCAATACCCGTTCACCAACCATAAAGGCCACATCTCGAACCTTGCGGTCTACATAGCTCTTTTGCCTGGACTGAGCTGAACGAAGGCTATCCTGAATAACCCTGACCTTGTTCAAGGCCTCCTGAACCAGATCCGTACCCAACAACCGAGCCTCTCCCGGCTCAAACCATCCAACCGGAGATCGGCACCGTCTACCATATAAAGCCTCATAAGGAGCCATCTGGATACTCGACTGGTAGTTGTTGTTGTAGGCAAACTCTGCTAAAGGCAAGAACTGATCTCATGACCCTCCAAAGTCAATAACACAAGCTCGGAGCATATCCTCCAATATCTGAATAGTCCGCTCGGACTGTCCATCCGTCTGAGGATGAAATGCTGTACTCAACTCAACCTGGGTGCCTAATTCTCGCTGAACTGCTCTCCAGAAATGCGAGGTAAACTGCGTGCCTCGGTCCGAAATGAAGATACCGGCACACCATGAAGGCGAACAATCTCCCGGATATAGATCTCATCTAACCTCTCGTATGAATAGGAGACTACCACAGGAATGAAATACGCTGACTTGGTCAGCCTATCAACAATGACCCAAACTGCATCGAACTTCTTCCGGGTCAACGGAAGTCCAGTAACGAAGTCCATAGTGATCCTCTCCCACTTCCACTCGGGAAGCTCAATCCTCTGAAATAAACCACCAGGCCTCTGATGCTCATACTTAACCTGCTGACAATTCAAACACCGCGCCACATATGCCACAATATCCTTCTTCATTCTACGCCACCAATAATGTTGCCGCAAATCCTGATACATCTTCGCGGCGCCCGGATGAATAGAATACCGGGAACTATGGGCCTCCTCTAAGATCAACTCCCGAAGTCCATCCACATTGGGCACACAAACTCGCCCCTGCAATCTCAAGACTCCATCAGCATCCAATGTAACATGTCTGGCACCTCCGCGCTGCACCATGTCTCTAAGGACACACAAATGGGGATCATCATACTGCCGATCACGGATACGCTCCAATAATGGAGGACGAGCGACCGTGCAAGCTAATATTCGGCTAGGCTCCGAAATATCCAACCTCACAAACTGATTGGCTAGGGCCTGAATATCCAAAGCAAGCGGCCTCTCACCGACCGGAATATAAGCAAGACTACCCATACTGGCTGACTTCCTACTCAATGCATCGGCCACCACATTGGCCTTCCTCGGATGATATAGAATGGTGACATCATAATCCTTCAACAACTCCAACCACCTCCTATGCCTCAAATTCAACTCCTTTTGCTTGAACAAGTACTGAAGACTCTTGTGGTCGGTGAACACCTCACATGCCACGCCATACAAATAGTGCCTCCAAATCTTCAATGCGTGAACAATGGCTGCCAACTCCAAATCATGCACTGGATAGTTCTTCTCATGAATCTTCAACTGCCTCGAAGCATAGGCAATGACCTTGCCATCCTGCATCAACACTGCACCAAGCCCAACACGGGAAGCATCACAATAGACTATATAAGGCCCTGAACCTGTGGGCAAAACTAACACCGGTGCCGTAGTCAGAGCTGTCTTGAGCTTCTGAAAGCTCGCCTCACACTCATCCGACCATCTGAACTGGGCACCCTTCTGGCTCAATCTGGTCATCGGGGCTGCAATGGATGAAAACCCCTCCACGAACCGTCGATAGTAGCCTGCCAACCCCAAGAAACTCCGGATCTATGTAGCTGATGCTGGTCTAGGCCAGTTCTTGACTGCCTCTATCTTCTTTGGGTCCACCTGAATACCCTCTGCTGATACAACATGACCCAGAAATGCAACTGAACTCAGCCAGAACTCACACTTGGAGAACTTGGCATATAACTGACTATCCCTCAGAGTCTGAAGAACCACTCTAAGGTGTTGCTCGTGCTCCTCCTGGCTGCGGGAATATATCAATATATCATCAATGAAGACTATCACGAATGAGTCCAAATAAGGCCTGAACACTCGGTTCATCAAGTACATGAAAGCTGTTGGGGCATTTATCAACCCGAATGACATAACCAAAAACTCATAATGCCCATACCGAGTGCTGAAAGCTGTCTTAGGGACATCGGATGCCCTAATCCTCAACTGATGGTAGCCAGATCGCAAGTCAATCTTGGAAAATACCCTGGCACCCTGAAGCTGGTCGAACAAATCATCAATCCTCGGCAATGGATACTTATTCTTGATCGTTACCTTTTTCAATTGCCGGTAATCAATGCACATTCTCATTGACCCATCCTTCTTCTTGACAAATAACACTGGCGCACCCCAAGGTGAGACACTGGGTCTAACGAAACCCTTCTCAAGCAAGTCTTGTAACTGATCCTTTAACTCTTTCAACTGCGGCGGGGCCATACGATATGGCGGGATAGAAATGGGCTGAGTGCCCGGAGCCAAATCGATACAAAAATCAATGTCCCTGTCGGGTGGCATACCCGGCAGGTCTGAAGAGAAAACATCGGGGAACTCCCGGACAATAGGCACAGAATCAATAGGAGGGACCTCAGCACTGGAATCACGAACATAAGCCAAGTAATCCAAACACCCCTTCTCGACCATACGCCGAGCCTTCACGTACGAAATAACATTGCGGGTAGAGTGACCCGGGGTCCCTTTCCACTCTAAACGGGGAAAATCTAGTAAAGTTAAGGTCACGGTCTTGGCATGGCAGTCCAAGATAGCATGATACGGGGATAACCAGTCCATCCCCAACATAACATCGAAGTCGACCATATCTAAAAGCAATAAGTCAACACGGGTCTCAAGACCCCAATCACCACAACACAAGAACGATGAACTTGATCAACCACAATTCACCCACCGGTGTAGATATATAAAAAGGAATACTCAGTGGATCACTAGGCATGACCAGGTACGGTGCAAAATAAGAGGACACATACGAATACGTAGACCTTGGATCAAATAGCACTGAAGCATCTCTATCACAAACCAGAATAGTACCTGTAATGACTGCATCTGAAGACTAAGCCTCTGGCCTGGCTAGAAGAGCATAACATCGGGGCTGGGCTCCACCACCCTGAACTGCCTCTCTAGGACGGCCGGCTGCTGGCTGGCCTCCACCTCTGGCGGCCTGAGCTCCACCTCTATGACCTCTACCTCCACCTCTAGCACCTCTACCCCCGCCTCTGGCTGGCTGGGCGGCCTGTGGAACATCTAGTGCCTGAATCATAGGACGGGGACCCTGCTGCTGCGGCTGAGCACCCCTCAACCTCGGGCAAGCCCTCTTGATGTGACCATAATCACCACACTCATAACATCCACCCGAATGCTATAGCTGAGGAAACTGAGGCTGACCCTGGCGGCCAGAATGACCACCTCGGAAACTCTGAAGCGGCGGTGCACTGATGGGAGCCGGTGGTGCACTGTAAGGCTGCTGATCAAAATAGTGCGTCTGAGAACCTCGACCGCCTGAAGTACCATGAGAGACCTGGAGAGCGGACTGAAAGGGCCTAGGAGGATGGCCTCTACCATAAGAATCTCTACCTCCAGAAGAGGTACCACTGAATCTGCCTGAATGACGGGGCCTCTTATCCGACCCTTGACCACCTCCCTGTGATAGAACCATCTCAACTCTGCGGGCCACATTGGCTGCCTCCTGAAAAGTGATCTCGCTCCCGGCCTCCTTGGCCATCTGAAGACGAATCGGCTGAATAAGACCATCAATAAACCTCCTCACCCTCTCTTTCTCGGTAGGGAGTATAACAAGAGCATGGCGAGCTAGATCAATGAACCTGGTCTCATACTGAGTGACCGTCATGGAACCCTGCTGAAGGCGCTCAAACTGCCTCCCAAAGGCCTCTCGCCGAGTCACGGGGAGAAACTTCTCCAGAAATAGCTGTCTAAACTGCTCCCATGTCAAATATGGCGACCCTGCTGGCCTGGCTAAATAGAAATCCCTCCACCAAGTCTTGGCGGATCCGGACAGGCGAAACGTAGCAAAGTCAACTCCATTGGTCTCCACAATACCCATGTTCCGAAGAACCTCGTGGCAGCTGTCCAAATAATCCTGAGGATCCTCGGTAGATGCACCGCTGAAAGTAGTAGTGAAGAGCTTGGTGAACCTATCCAATCTCCATAAAGCATCGGCGGACATAACTGCCCCATCACCGGCCTAGGCTACCACACCCGGCTGAGCTTCTCCAACTGGCTGAACTGCTGGAGTCTGAATCGGAGGAACTGCCTGCTCCGGAGTGCGTGTAGTAGGAGTCTGAGCCCCTCCTCCAGCCTGAGAAGTGGCTGGTGCTACTGGAAGCAAACCCACTCGGGTCATGAGGCCCACCAATCTGACAAGAGCGTCCTGAAGAGTTGGGGTAGCAATAAACCCCTCTGGGACCTGAGCTGGGCCTACTGGAACTGCTGGGGCTGGGGCCGGAACCTCCTCATCGAAGTCAACCTGAGGCTCCGCCACTGGTGCTGCTGCTCGGGGCTGAGCTCTGCCCCTACCTCGGCCTCTAGCACGGCCTCGCCCTCGCCCTCGGCCCCTAGTGGGAGATGCCTGGGGCTCGGACTGCTGGTCCAAAGATGAGGAAGCGCGTGTTCTCCCCATCTGCGAAAGAACATAGTAGAAATTCAATTAGCATTTGAGGAACAAATTCGCACGACAAGAAAGAACAAATGTGAGATTTTTCCTAACTCGGTAGCCTCTGGGGGATAAATACAGACGTCTCCATACCGATCCCCTCAGACTCTACTAAGCTTGTCCGTGAGTTGTGAGACCTATGTAACCTAGAGCTCTGATACCAACTTGTCACGACCCGGATTTCCCACCCTCGGGAGTCGTGATGGCGCCTACAAATGGGAGCTAGGCAAGCCAAATTTAATTACTTTTCATTAATAACATAATCCCTTTTTCACAATTAGCAACGAAATTAAATAATAAGCGGAAGTCTTAAATTATAGAAAACTGAATAGAAATGCGGAAAATTCAACATAAGCCTCTACCCAAGACTGGTGTCACAATACTCACGAACTACTAAGAATACTAAATACAATCGTCTGAAAGAGAACATAAACTGTTTGTCTCGAAAAAAATGAGATGACAGACTAAAATAAAGGATAGAGGAGACGCCAGGCCTGCGGACGCCAGGGCTACCTCGATGTCTCGCTGGACTGAAGGCCTGCTCCCACACTACTACTGCTGCCCGAACCTAGATCTATGCAAAATAGCACAGAGTGCAGCATCAGCACAACCGACCCCATGTGCTGGTAAGTGCCTAGCCTAACCTCAGCGAAGTAGTCACGAGGCTAGGACCGGACTACCAATTAAACCTGTGCAGTTATTTAATATACAGCGGAAAGTAAAACACGAATAAACAAGTACAGATGGGAGGGGGTAACACGTTGCGGGGGTATACCGGTATTAACAGTAAATCCAGAGTAACAATCTAAGGGAAGCTTAGAATTTACAGCGAACAAAGAAACTAATATCAAAAATAAACACACTTGTATCAATAATTGTTGCGGCGCGCAACCCGATCCCAACATATAACAACATTGTTGCGGCGCGCAACCCGATCCATATCGTTTAATACTGTTGCGGCGTGCAACCCGATCCACAAATATCATTGTTGCAGCGTGCAACCCGATCCATATCATTTAGCGTTGTTGCGGCGCGCAACCCGATCCATATCATTTAGCGTTGTTGCGGCGCGCAACCCGATCCACAAATATCATACAATGCACGGCTTCGCCCTTCGTGCTTTATCACTCTTTCTAACCCAAACAGAAATCACAAATAAGGGGCAAGAAAGTAAACAAATAATGATAGAAATCCTGGCAAGGGAGAAAATCAACAAAAATAACAAAACGTCCCGGCAACGGAATAAACCAATAACTCTTTCTCTTTCTTTCACTTTCATCTCATAGTTCACATTATCACTTGAGCCAACGCTCCAAGAATTTAAATATCTCATATACCTTCACAATTTGTATTTCAACTCGAGCTAACGTTCCACGAAGTTCAAAGATCAAAATTTCCTTTCACATACTCTTTACAACATATAGAAATTATCAATTAAGTATGGAAGCTGTAACAAATCCAGGATATTCGCAATATAAGGACTCACGGTCATGCTAGACACAAATGTATAGATACTCGTCACCATGCCTATACATCGTACTCGACAATTAGCAAGTAGCAAATAAGACTCAACTCCTATTCCCTCAAGCTAAGGTTAGACCAAACACTTACCTCAACTTCTACGGCCAAATCAATCCACAACAACCGTTTTCCCTCTCGAATTCGGCTCCAACTCAATCAAATCTATACAATAATGACTTCATAGTATCAATATATGCTAAACAAATTAAACCCAATGCCTAATTATAGATTTCCAAGCTTTCTTCCCAAAATTCCAAAATTGACCCCGGGCCCGCTTGGTCAAAACACGAGGTTCGGACCAAATTCTTATCCCCCATTCACCCACGAGCCCGAATATATAATTTGTTTCCAAGTTTGACCCCAAAACGAGGTCTAAATTAAGAGAATTCAAAAAGCCCTAACTCTACCCATTTCCCCCAATTTCTACCCTAAATTACATGTTTTAGGCTTAGGAATTTAATAGATATTGATGAAAAATGAAGGAAACGAGTTAAGGATTACAAACCCACGAAGTTTTGGTGAAAGAAAGCTTCAATGGACGCCTAGGGACCTTGGAGAAGAAAGAGCTCGTGAAAACTTGTGAAAAATCCCGTCACTATTCTGTTTTGGAATTGAAAAATAACTGGGCGAAATTGCCCTTCGCGTTCGCGACATGCTGGTCGTGTTCGCGAAGGGTAGCACTGACATGCCATCGCGATCGCGAGACGAGTATCGCGAACGCGGAGAAGGAAATGCTGAGGTCCAGAAATTTGGCCTATGCCAACGCGTAGGAATTCACGCGAACGCGATGAAGAAGTTCCGTTAAGCTACGCGATCGCGAGGGTACTAACGCGAACGCGAAGAGGAAAGAAGCCTAAGTCCCCCAGGGTCAAACAACTCTACGCGAACGCGAATACAGGGGTGCGAACGAGATGAAGGGTAAATCTGAAGCTTCGCGAACGCGGAAGAGGCTTCGCGAACGCGAAGAAGAAATGGACCCGCAACTGCTAAAGGCAAAACCTACAATTTTCCTAAGTTTGAAATCACTCTGAAACACCCCCGAAACACTCCCGAGCCCTCGGGACTCCTAACCAAACACATGCACTAACATCAACAACATCCTACGAACTTAACCGACAATCAAATCGCCAAAATAACATCATAAACATCGAATTAAGCCTCAAAATCCATAATTTCTTCCAAATTTCATAAAACATCAAATCTTCCATTTTAAGTCCGAAACACGTCAAACGACGTCCGTTTTCAACCAAACTTTACAGAAAGTGCTTAAATCATATATAAGACCTGTACCGGGCGCCGGAACCAAAATACGGGCCCGATACCAACATGTTCTAACCAATTTTCATTTCAATTTTTTTCATAAATTTCAGAAAAATAATTTTACTCAAAAATTCATTACTCGGGCTTGGGACCTCGGAATTCGATTCCGGGCATACGCCCAAGTCCCATATTTTCCTAGTACCCTCCGGGACCGTCAAATCATGGGTCCGGATCCGTTTACCCAAAATGTTGATCGGAGTCAAATTTACTCATTTTAATATCAAATTTTAGCATTTATCACAGAATTTCATATTTAAGCTTTCCGGCTACGCGCCTGGACTGCGCACACAAATCGAGCCGACTACAAATGAGGTTTTCAAGGCCTCGGAAGCACGGAATGAGTAAGAAAACAGGTGATGACTCTTTGGGTCGTCACAAAGAATCTCCATCTTCTCTCTTCCCACCATTGCTGGCAACTTTATATTATTAAAAGTTAAACAAATATTCAGAAATTGTATGATAACTGTATCATAATTGTATTTGAATTCTATCGGATACATCAATCCTAAAACATAATTGTATCATACTTGTATCCCAATTGTATCTAACTTGTATTTGGTACATTAATACCCAAAATAATACATGATAAAATACTAATAAATTAATATACAATTATCATATATTTGTGATACAAACTGTGGAATTCGTCCTGAACTAACAACTGCTCGTAATAATATACAACAAATATACAATTAACATACATTTATAATACAATTCTTGCAGCAACTACGATACATATACAATTATAATACAATCACGATACATTTCTGAAAAATTGTGATACACTTATGATCTTCATCTTCTTCAGGTTTCAATCACAACTCAACACTAAAAATCTAATATAATCTTATTATAATTGTATTATTATTGTATCGAGTATTGCTTTGGGTGTTGATGTATCATATACAAGTCACATACAATAAAGATGATAAAAAGAAAGAAAACAAGATTCAAAACTTACCCACAACTTGATTCTAGAGTAATATTCCGAATTTCGTCTACAGTGTACGAATAAGAAATAGAGATTTCGGGTGAATAGTAATGTTTGCTCAAAAGTTATCACATATCTTATGAGTATAAAACAATATAAATAAATCACGGGAAAATCATAGCAAATCGTGATAATCCATTGGACCAAGCGAAGAACATGAAAATAAGTACTCAAGGTTAGGGGGAGAAACATTAAAAGCCTTTATTGATAATATTGGTTTGGTCTGCCTCTCCATGAAGAGGTTCAGAACCTTACAATGGTGTTTTCACTTCCCATAAGATGGGTATGTTTTTCTCTTCTCTCTCTCTCTTGTCAATGGTGGTGACGAAGCAGCCCCCTTTCTAGGGCTTCCACTCTTAGTATTTATAGATGTGAGCTTCGTGAGCTGGCAATAAATGGCCGTGGCCACGCTGAGGTTCCGTCCCCATGGGGGAATGAATGGGCCGTGCCCTTGTAGATTAAATCGGACAAGAGTCGAATCCTAAGTGGCCATACCACTTATTAATTATGGATTAGCTCAAGACGAGATTAACTCCGTTAATTACCGTGAGATCGGATTCTGACCCATACAAGTATAATTTAAGAAAGAGGAAAATTGGGTTTGAAAATCTTTGGAAAAGCAAATGAATCGGAAATTTGGGTGATATAAAAATAAAAGAGAGATTTTGGGTGATTATTAAGAAATGAATTGACCAATGATTTACCTCAAAGCCAAAATGAAACGTGAAATTCCTCTTCAATTATATACTCAAACAACTCGTATAAAGACAAGTATAAAAAAAAATCTCAGATTTTCAACAACAAAGTAAAAGTTCCTTTCTCAATTCTTCCCCTAAATAATACCCCAAACATGGCAAGCAAGCACCGAGACAATTTGTAACATTAAAATACAAAACTGAGAAGTGTGCGTTGATGATAGGCTATAATTGCATATTTTAGTTGCTTATTACACTCGAATTTACTGCACTTTAATTGAGTTTGCGCTTTAATCGCTAGTGTTTTGCACTAATTGTGTGTTTTATGCCTTGTAGGTGTGATTCCGAGCTATATAGATGTTATGGAATGAATTTAAGTGATTTGAAGCTTTGAATTCTGAGTAAAAGCTCAAGGAATTAATCCGGGATCGTGTTCGGGGGTCAAATTTGATAATTAAGTACGAACGAAGACTTGAGGAGGTATATTGCGCACTGTCTAGTAAAATAGACATAACTTTTTGCTCAGAACTCCATTTGGGCTCCACAATATATAGTTGGAAAGCTAATTAAAAGAGCTACAACTTTAGTGTTTTACAGTTTTCCAAATTTCAAACGGAACAGGATGAAAAATGCGGTCGAAACCGCGACCGCGGAACTGACCGCGGCAGAAAATTAGAGAACTTGTCTGGCCGTGGTCCTACCGCGTTTTGGCCGCGGTCGCGCCCTTCCAGGCGTCAAAAAGAAGTCCTATTTCGCCCGGGACAAGTTTATTTCGGCACTACACTATTCCAACTTGTATAAAAGGGGTCCTAAACCTATTTTGAAGTGAGGGGGACATATTTTGGACACAAATTAGACCTAAGGAGGCGGAGAGACACTACTTTAGGGTTAGACAACACCCTGGAGGCAAGAACACATTGGGAGCAAGGCGGAGAATTCTTCTACGAGTTTTTTCCTTCCTCTTCCTATTTTTCATTGTTGGTTATGACTTTTAGTATTGTAGTTTTACATACTATTATGAATAGCTAATTTGTTATCTAGAGTTTTGATAGAACCTTTTGTAGGATAAATTCTTGTTATGTTTTTATATAATTGAGCCATAGCTTTTCTCTATTTGTTCAACTATGTTTATATTGTGGTTGGTTGAAGAGCTCTCAATTAGTTGTGCCTATTTAGTATGCATAACTCGGGAGAGAGTGCATATTTAGGTAATTGTTGAACAACACCACTCCCAGAGTACATGAGGGATCAATAACCGAGGGTTTAAAGGTGGGATTAGGGATAACGAAGCCTTGGGTGCGATCTGAAGTGAGCTGTATTAAAAGCCAGTTAGCGTAGCTCGGGAGAGTGCGTCTAGTAAATTATCATAATTACTCGGGAGATATTTACGGTAATAAGAGTGCTCATGATCGGTAGGGAATACTTAGGCGAAATTATAGAAGACATAGCGAGAATGATTCCGACAATTGGGGAAATCATAACTCTAGACCTCCTTAATCTTTTCTCTAACCCTCAGTATCGTTAGTTGTTAATTTGCTATTTTAATTTGTTAGTTAATTAGTTAAACACAAGAATCTTAATATCTATAAGTTAGGAATTGTTCAAGCTTGTCTTCTTGGTGATAGTGAACAGCTGTAGCTAAACCTTAGTTCTCTGTGGGATTCGACTCCGGACTTGTAAACCGGATTATATTTGCAACGGCCGCATTGTCCTTTTTATAAGGCATAGTTGGGCGTGATCATGCATCACCAAGTTAATTTCTTTCGCTGTTTCCATATATATTCTATGTTTCAGCCCCTGCACATTTAATAATTTTCATAGAAATCATATTCTAAAAAAAATAAGTCAGAATAAAGGAATATCTTGAAATTGATTTGATCTTTGTAAAAGTCGTATTAAAATTTGAGATTAGTCGCTGTTTATATAAATAAGAGATAGAGGAAATACATAGTGATGAAAAAACAGAGAAGATCATGGGATGATAGGAAGGGTTACGGCCGTCAATACATCAACTTTCATATTACTACATATTGTAAGAGCAAAACTAAATAACTGCAGTCCATATTACTTTTTAGCCAAATCTATAAGCTATAATATCTGCAAGATGGCAAAATAAAGCAAAAGCAGAAAGTAATTAACAAATATTTAATTATCTTGTTGCTGAAGCTTTGACAGAAGCTCACAAAAATTCTTCATTACTGGATATGTTCTTTGTGCGGTATATGATGAGATAAGTGGTACTGGAAAAATGGAATATAAATTACTTTACTTACTACTATTATTTTTAAAATAATTACAATCGTTGCATAAGCTTTCATTTTTATGGTTGAACTATCACATTCTTTCTCAACATTTCATTTTTTTAAAGGTCATAACTTCTAAATAAAGAGACGTGAGCTATGGGATGTGGACTTTTTAAAATAAGAGAAATGAAAAAAAATGTAAGAAAATAGTTAAAAGATGGAGATAAAAGATAAATAGTATTTTTACACTATGGAATGTGACATATCGCCAATTCTATTCCCAGTATATCTAACACTATAAAATATGCAAGGACGTAGAAAATACTTCCTCAACATTTCTTCTTCCGGGAAAGAAAAAAGGACTATGTCCATGAGTCAGACATGAGAGAAATACATACATTAATAAATCAAACATGTATGCTGTATTATTTCTTTGATCATCATCTCAAATGCACCACAATTCACTCTTAAAAAAATCTAAATCAACCATCACCTACGTAACT
This sequence comes from Nicotiana attenuata, assembly GCF_001879085.1. Taxonomy (NCBI): domain Eukaryota; kingdom Viridiplantae; phylum Streptophyta; class Magnoliopsida; order Solanales; family Solanaceae; genus Nicotiana; species Nicotiana attenuata. The sequence continues at coordinate 156,327 of NW_017670504.1, read as the reverse complement.
TAACAAATACACTAACTAAATAGAATTAACCAAAAAACTTTGGTGAAAAAGCAAAACAGCCTCACAATTTAAAAAATATTTGAGAGAACTAGAGAAAAGAGGGTGAAAAGATTGAAAGTGTATTTCCATTCTTCACCCGTGGAGGAGGAAACGAAATAGTAAAAGATGATTTTACCTTTAAATGTGGTAGTTGAAAAGTTAAAAGATTTGGGTATAAAATTTTGAAACTGTGCATTTCTCTTTCCTAATTATTACTATGAAACTACAATTAAATTTTGTTTTCGAAACAGCGTGAATTTTTATTTCTTAACCGTTAAGAGGCATGTGCAATTAAGATTTTCAATGAAGGGGTGTGACTTTGAGTTTTTAACTATTAAAATAGGAGAAAACCTCAAAAAAAGAAGAAAAAAGATAAATATAATTCCTAGCATTTGAGACATGCCACATCAACTTTCTTATTTTCACAATTATATATACTAGTTTTTGGGCAGGCGCGTTGCGCGTGATACCATATAAATAATTAATTTTTTTGCATATTACAAAAATATTACTTTAAAATGTTTTTAGTTCCAAAATAAAAATTAAAAGGAAAACATATCTTCTTTTTTTATTAAAAATGATCAACAATTCCTATTTCAGACCTTTTATGACCGTTATACTTTGAGAAAAAATAAGCGTGAATATCATAAGCCTATAGAATTTTAGAAATATAAAAATAATAATAGCTATAGGAACTTTTTAATATCATTTTTCATAAGTGTCGTTTACGTATGAGTAAGGAAACCTTTTAAAAGATATCAAAGTAATTGGTTGATGCTGGTATTCGAAAAAAGAAAAGAAAAAGAAAACATAGAAATTACATATTGTAGTTTTGTGCTTGACTCTATTAAACCCAAAACGGATACCAATAAGTTTAGCATGTTTTCTCTTTATTTATTACTCCATCTGTTCATTTGTCAAGTATTCTAAAAGTAAATTTTTATTTTTACTTGTCACTTTTCGCATATCAAGAGAAAAATAATTTATTTTTCTTGTTTTGTCCTTTAGCATTAATTATTCATTCCAAATTATTTTTCTCAAATCCATTAAGACTATACACCAATTAATATTATAATGGTAAATTATGCACTTTATTTATTAGTATGTCTTAAGGGGTGTACAAAGTCAATAGTGGACAACTAAAAGTGAACGAAGGGAGTATCTTATTAGAGAAATTTTCATAAAGCACTATCTTTTAGTGGTAATTAGCTATCTATCGATACCATTTGCTATATTACGGTTGTCGATACGTTTTCTGTTGTTATAAGATGTATTTGATGTATTTAAGCTATTGTATAGCATTTCTAGGCGTGAATCTGGGAATTAGAGCTAGACAGATTTTTGTATTCAAGTGTATGCGATTGTATTCATGGCGTGAAACATGGGATTACAGCTGGACAGATTATTGTATTCGACTGTATTCACGGCGTGAAACAGGGGATTACACTGTTTTTAAACGGAAAGTGAATCAATTAACATAATAGACTCCTAATATAACTCAACAAACTCAATTATAACACACAAATTTTGTATTTTCAGTTATAAAAAGGATTCTCAACCGAAAAACTCCCAAAAAATATAGCAATCTTCAGAGAAATTATATAATACATCTGAATACATAAATTATATTAATTAAAAAAAATATATGAATACATTCATGGAATATAGCGAGACAGTGAATACAATAAAATACATAGAAAACAGCGAGATACATTGAAATACAATGAAAAAAAAAGACGATGAATACAATGAAATACATGGAAATACAGCGAGATACATTGAAATATATTGAAAAAATATTAACATAAAATTCAAGTTGCTCAGCCCCCAACTCCGTCGTCTTTGTTCAAGAACAACTTGCCGATTCGCCACTTTAAGAAAGTATTTTCGAACTAATGCCACATCTTCTACTTCGACAAGCAGGTGCAAAAGGAAAAGGAGTAAGGGCTTTAATATCGTCTTGCTGAAGCAGCATCAGTATCCACTAACTAATCCTTTCAATTATTGGCTTTCGGAAGTATGTGTCGACCCTTGGTTTCGGAAGCATCGAATTACCTTTCTTTCTTGTATTTAGATAGAGTTTCAACACTTGGTTTCGTTCTTGCTATTCATCTCCTTCATCTTTCTTCTAATTCAAAAATGGAGGAAATCGAAAGAGCTGCCAACTGAGAAATTATATGGCTGATTATTACTCCCTCCGGTCTGTGGAGGCTACCTATTATTGAGAAATTTGAGGGAATATGAGAAATTTGAGGGGAGAGAGAAAAATAATACAAAGCTTATTTTATGGCTTAATGGCAGAAGGTGACCATAAATAAATATTTGGCTATAAAAAATTAAAAGGTAGCTATGGAATATAATTTTTTAAAAGGGTATTTATTTAAAATAAATAAAGTATCAACCTTTGCTATACGAGCTAACTAATCCTTATTATTATTCTTCCTTCAACTAATCTATCCTACCAACGCAACTCATTTTGATCTCTTCTTCCAACACTCATCTATTTTATCAACAAACTCCATGTAAAATTAGGACTATTCGTTTCTAATTCCTTTTGTGCTCTTTTATGGTAAAGCGTTAATTATCTGCAATAAAGCTTTTTTAAAGTTTCGAACACTTCATAGAGAGCATTCTGGATATAACCATTAACCGTGGGGATGTTAATCCACTTCTAATTTTAGTTAATGCACTGAAGAGGAAAATAAAATATTATGGTGATGGAAATAACAAAAAACATAAATAAACCCTTTAATTGAATTCGGATGCATGTACATGAGACCCTGAACAACTGCATTTCCAGTAACTTAAATCCAGTCTTTCACTCCATCAGAGGCTTTGGTTTATATCACAAATAATATCAATCAACTCCTTGAAAGATAGTGTAGTAAAAGCTACTAAACTTTGAGGAGAGATCAGAGAAGAAAAAGAGAATAAGAAATACTAACCTTCGACTTTTTTCTGGCATATACAACACATGCATCTAGTTTACTTCTTCTGCCGGTAACATCACTTGCGTCTTCCCTATTTTTCAATAAACATTTTGAACTAAAGAAAAACCACAAGAAATATCAAAAGACGAATTCGATTGGGAATTGTGATTTTTTGCATTATACACTTACAGTTATAGAGCAGTTGATATAAGCGAATCATCATAGATTTACTTCACACAACTCTAAAAAGGTAAAAAATCTAACTTCTATGATAACAACAATATATTTTTCAAAGTCTCTATCTATCTACAAATCTACAAATATCCTAAAATGTTCTTGTTCTTTGATCATCTCTAGTAACATTTAAATATCTCAAAGTGTTCTCAGAATTCTAAGAGTCAACAAAACATAATGGTACTGATAATAGGTCAATTTGACTATAATCACACCTTAAATAATCATCTTCTTGTGTAGTTTTAATGCTAAAAGTGATGACAAAATGCTCTTATTAGTGCTTTTCATGATTTGTAGGTGATATGTAGAAGGAAGGCTAAGGAGCAGTTTTGGAGTCAAAAGTGATGAAAAAGAGGCCAACTGTGAAATTTCCCAAGTGACCCGTGCAAAACAGGCCGAAGAATCAGAGAACTGGATCCACCGCGGTTCCACCGCGACCGCGGCAGAACCGCGGTGGGAAGCTGCAGAAGATTGAGATTCCGCGAGGGTGTTTGGCCGCGGTTCTACCGCGACCGTGGCAGAACCGCGGCAGGCGCAGTAAACTTCAGGGACCAAAGTGTCAATTACGGGATTTTTAGACCTAAACCCTATTTAAAATATTAGACTTCGCCCAAGAGAGGCATGTATTATTTTTTTAGGTTTCTTAGCAAGGAAAACCATTGTGAGAAAATACTCTAAACATCTTTCTTCTTTTCTTTTGATTTTATGATGAATTCAATCTTAGTTTATTTTCCCATAGCCATGAGTAGCTAAATTCCTTGTCTAAGGCTTTGATGGAACCTATTGGGTGATGAACTTCTTGTTTATGTAAATACAAATTGCTAGTTTAATCTTTATTTGTTCAACTTCGTGTTCGTTGTAGTTAATTGACAGGATCCTCAATTAACTGTGCCCATTTAGTGTGCATAACTTGGAAAAGAGTGCATATTTAGGGTATTGTTGAACAACACCACTCCTAGATTATTAGAGGAATCTATAATTGCGGGTTTAAAGGCGGAATTAGGAATAACGAAGCCTTGGGTGCAATCTAGAGTGAATTGTGCTAAATAAAGTAAGCTAGTGTAGCTCGGAAGAGTGCAATAGTAGATTACTGTAATTACTCGGGAGAGATTTGCGGTAAGATTAGCGTTCATGATTGATAGAGATGTGTGGGTAAATTTGTATGAGCATAAACAGAAGGGATTCCATCAATAGGGGAAATCATTGCCTTAGCTTTTTCTCATAATTGTTTACAACCCTTTTAATTTAGTTACAGCCATTTAGTTACTTGCAAGCTAGTTATTAAAGAACACTCAACTGAGAATTTGAATATTTGAGAAGCTGGTTCTGAAGACTTAGTGGGTCTGAAGATAGCGGTTGATAGGTTAACTCTCTGTGGATTCGACCCTGGGCGTAATACTCGGGTTATATTTGCAACGTCCGCAGAGTCCTTTTTATAAGGCATAGTTGGGCGTGATCAAATATTTTGGCGCCGTTGCCGGGGAGTTAACGGAATTATTAATTGCCATTGACAGAAATACAAAGATTCTTATTGTAGTCAGTTTTCTCTCTACCAAATTTTTTATTGAAAATTTAACGGTTGTTGACTTGGGTGCTCAGGTGTATGCTTAGAAAGTCTACGAGGACTGGAGAACTACTTGAAGGACTCTCAGACCCCGAGCAAACATTCCGGGTATTGAACCGTGCCAACAAAAGAATTCAACAATCCCAACAAACACTCAAAATCGAAATTAACATGGGAGACGTAAACGATCCCAACGGAAACGTCAGGAATGAGCAAGCTGGCTTAAATGCCAGGGAAGGGGCACCTCCTGTGCCTGAGGGTGCATTATATGACTGGGCACAACCAACAGCTGACAATCTGGCTACTGCCATTATTGTGCCCGTAATACAAGCTGAATCGTTCCAGATCACAAACAATATGCTACACTTGTTGCAAAACAAGGGACTCTTTTCTGGGACACAAATAAAAGATCCTCAGCAGCACTTGAAGAACTTCTTATCTATATGCAAAACACAAAGGCAACCCAACGTGACTCCGGAAGCAATCAGGCTATTATTATTTCCATTCTCGGTGACAGGAGCTGCACAGGTTTGGCTGAATTCACTCCCTATCAACTCTATAGAAACTTGGGATGAATTAGTCAAGCAATTCCACAACAAGTTCCACCCGCCCAACAAAACTGCTCAACAAATTGATGAGATCGTAAGCTTCAAGCAGAAACCAATGGAGACGTTACATGAGACATGGGGCAGGTTTAAAGGAATGTTGGTTATGTGTCCTCAC